>NC_079221.1:34459265-34689304 GCF_029633865.1 Lampris incognitus | reverse complement strand
CTTGGGACACCATTTGCATCATTTGGTTCCCTTGAAGCGCTGCTCTCTGACTCAAAGACTCCCTTGTTGTCCTCTCTGGAGGTTCAGGGCTTCTGCACATAGGAAACGCATGTAAAAGAGGCGAGGTGTTATCTCTCAGGTCATCAGCCTCCTCTATAATTCATCTGCACCATCCCCAACGTACCCTGCCCCCCACCATAAAATGTGAATGAGACCAGGATGAGCTGATACCAGAGAGCGATGGGAGAAGACCACATGGAGACGTCACAGCTGTATAATGCACACTGTAAAACTTGTTTTGTAGAAGAGGAAGAAATCCACTTTATTTTGTCATTGTATTCTTACAATGAATTTGCTCTCTGCATTTAACCCATCCTATTGTACAGGAGCAGTGGGCAGCTGCAGCATCCGGGGACCAACTCCAGTTCTTCTTTCCATTGTCTTGCTCAGGGGCACAGGCAGGAGTATTAACCCTAACATGCATGTCTTTTTGATGGTGGGAGGAAACCGGAGCACCCGGAGGAAACCCATGCAGACACGGGGAGAACATGCAAACTCCACACAGAAAGGACTTGGGGCAGCCTGGGGTTCGAACCCAGGACCTTCTTGCTGCCTGTGATGCAACAGTGCTAACCACTGGGCCACTATGCCTGTAATCTGAGCCGTCCTGGTCACTGCTCCTCCCCCGCTGCCGATCCGGGGAGGGCTGCAGACTACCACATGCCTCGTCCGATACGTGTGGAGTAACCAGCCGCTTTTTTCCACCTGACAGTGAGGAGTTTCACCAGGGGAAGTAGCATGTGGGAGGATCACGCTATTCCCTCCAGTTCCCCCTTCCCCCCAAACAGGCACCCCAACAGACCGGAGGAGGCGCTAGTGCAGCGACCAGGACACATACCAGCACCGACTTCCCACCCGCAGACACGGCCAATTGTGTCTGTAGGGACGCCCGACCATGCCGGAGGTAACACGGGGATTCGAACCAGCGATCCCCGTGTTGGTAGGCAACGGAATATACCGCTACGCTACCCGGACGCCCTAAGAAGTTTCTTTTTACAGTGCAGGGGATAGTGCAACTTGCTTATTGTTTACTTTTTTTTTTCGTAGTCACTTTTTAAATGCAAAGGTGGAGTTTGAATAAAGCAAATCCTTTTGTTAACCTCAAAAACGTACTCCTGAACTTAAGAGGAACTTCTAATCGGTGAAGGCCTTTATTTGGTTGCCGTTTCTCTCTCTCTCCACCGTGCATGTTCCAGTCATGGTCTGCACCACTACCATGGTAGTGTGTGCCTGGCTGTTTGGATGTGCGTTACTGTGGATTCTACACAAACCGCCGTTCACAACGGCTCTAATGAACACTGCTTTACAGCAAAAACAGACCACCGCCGCCGCCGTAGTAAACCCTCTCTGCTGTTGAACTCTGCATGTCTCTCTGGAGGCTTGCAGTACATAAACATCCCACCGACAGTGTGCCTAATTAACGCCCCTCTTCCATACTTTCACCTTTGATGTGTTTCCCTGCCTCCCCTCCCTCCCTCCCTCGCACCCCCCCCACCCCCGAAGAGACGGGGAGAATAGGTGTAAATGACAGTGCCCCGGGTGGTGCCTCATTAACCCACATTTCACTGGCTGATGAGAGACGGCTGGGCCAGACAGAGGGAGAGAGATGCGTGTGCATTTGCTAATGCACTTTACTGGGTTTTTAGGGAAAAACAACCAGAGTGAAAAAAACAAAAACGAGGAAAGCAACAAGAGGCCGTCTCCTGTGTCTACAGCTAAAGTGTACAGGTCTTGAAAGAAGCGTCTCCTTTAAAGCTACACTTTGATGTCTGCTCGATAATGCCAGGATGTGCTTCTCCTCTCTCTCTCTCTCTCTCTCTCTCTCTCTCATCTCTCTCTCTCCTCTCTCTCTCTCTCTCTCTCTCTCTCTCTCTCTCTCTCTCTCTCTCTCTCCTCTCTCTCTCTCTCTCTCTCTCTCTCTCTCTCTCTCTCTCTCTCTCTCTCTCTCTCTCTCTCTCTCTCTCTTCTGTTCTGTTCCTGTTATCTCCATCTTTCTCTCTTAGTACAGCATTTCTCCTCACCTTTACAAGGTGCCTAGACTAGATGCTAGACTACACTAGATGCTATACTAGACTAGATGCTAGACTAGACCAGATGCTAGACTACACTAGATGCTATACTAGAC
Source organism: Lampris incognitus (assembly GCF_029633865.1). Lineage (NCBI taxonomy): Eukaryota > Metazoa > Chordata > Actinopteri > Lampriformes > Lampridae > Lampris > Lampris incognitus. The sequence continues at coordinate 34,687,119 of NC_079221.1, read as the reverse complement.
TAGATGCTAGACTAGACCAGATGCTAGACTACACTAGATGCTATACTAGACTAGATGCTAGACTAGACTAGACTATATGCTAGACTAAACTAGATGCTAGACTAGACTAGATACTAGACTAGACTAAACTAGATGCTAGACTACATTAGATGCTTGACTAGACTAGACCAAACTAGATGTTAGACTAGACTAGATACTAGACTAGACTAGATGCTAGACTAAACTAGATACTAGACTAGACTAGATGCTAGACTAGACTAGATGCTATGCTAGCCTAGATCTAGTAGTCTAGCATCTAGTGACACCAAGTGAACTAATCTCTTGAGGAGCAATTAATGTCCAGTCTCTCCCCTCTTCTCCTCTCATTCAATCCTCCTCCTGACAAGAGATGGAGAGCCACTTCACTTCATTTCACTTCATTAGGATCATAGTGTCTCTTATTACTTACCATGGCCCTGCTGTGTGCGTGCGTGCGTGCGTGCGTGCGTGCGTGCGTGCGTGTGTGTGTGTGTGTGTGTGAGAGTTTACATTAGGCTTTCTCTGCAGATGGCGGTTCTCCTGGTGGCATATGGTAAAGGAGCACCACCAGTCTTATTAATGTCATGCTGTCAACAGCAGTTTCTTAGTATTAACCAAATTAAAGTGTTTTATGAATCAACCAACACATTATTTATAAACTCACACGCTCCCAAATTTAGAGATATGGCGGACTTTAAAACTGCACATTTAAAGTGTAAAGTAAACGATAAGATGCTTCCAGATGGGAGGCAGAAGTTGTTTCAAATGGGGGCGAGTCAGTATGAACCCAGAAGGATTTGCATGTACACAAAAAAAGAAGATTAGAACAAATGTATAAAAAAGATGGAAATCAGTCAGTGGCGTTAGTTGTGGAATAGTTTTGAAAAGGAAGTGAAAATGTGCAGCACACTTCATAGATTTTAAAAATATTTAGAAATAAGATGATTAACAAATATAAAACTGAGGTATGAATATTAATATGTATATGAATGTTGTTTGGGCATTTTGGGTATGCTATACATATATAAAAGATATATACATATATACAAATAGTCTCTTATTTTTCTTCTTGCATTCATTTTCAGTGTATATACATGTAAAGGGATCTGTACTAAACGATGTAAAAAGGGTGGTGTAGTAAGCCAAGCCTACACCTTTTCGGTCAGTATAAACTTTGATTTGTCAGTGCTTCAAGGGTAATGGCTTATTATTATTTATTTACATGTGCATGTGAGTTGCATAAGTTGAAAATGACCAAAATAAAGTAAACTAGGGCGTCCGGGTAGCGTGGTGGACTATTCCGTTGCATACCAACACGGGGATCGTCGGTTCAAAATCCCTGTGTTACCTCTGGCTTGGTCGGGCATCCCTACAGACATAAGTGTCTGTGGGTGGGAAGCCGGATGTGAGTGAGTATGTGTCCTGGTCACTGCACTAGCGCCTCCTCTGGTCGATCAGGGGCACCTGTTTGGGGGGGGACGGGGGACTTTATTTCAGATCCCAATTAATAACTGCCTCAGCAGCGACTATTCTTCCTGGGGTCTAACTGGGGGGGGGGGATAGCGTGATCCTCCCACGTGCTACGTCCCCCTTGTGAAACTCCTTACTGTCAGGTGAACAGAAGTGGCTGGCGACTCCACATGTATGGGAGGAGGCATGTGGTAGTCTGCAGCCCTCCCTGGATCGGCAGAGGGGGTGGAGCAGCGACCGGGGCAGCTCAGAGAGCAGGATGATTGGCCAGGTACAACTGGGGAGAAAAAGGGGGGAAAATCCCCCAAAAAACAAACTGAACTATGGTGCATATTTTTGCTTCATTGCCATCGTTTTTGCAGTTAGGTTAAATTAATAAATGCGGATAACGAATCACCTAATGTGCAGCTAAATTATCGACTGCGGTGTGACAGACACAGTGCCACTGTCCAGACATGAGCTGTCGGCTGCTGGTATCAAATCACATGACCAAAGATGGCGATACCGGTTATGAACGCTGCTAAAGGGTTGCAACACCAGTATGAAAATAAAACCTCCACGATTGTCCAAATTTGCATAAGATGAGCTGCCTCACCTTGCTGGAGAGTGGCTGCAGAGCTGCACAGCCTCGCGGCCTCCTGATCCTCCCTCAGCCGAAAGTAGCACCGATGCTTTGCTGAAGTTATGTGATGCCGGCTGTAAGTCCTTCCTGCCTTGATATACTCTGGCAAATATGGATTTTTTTAAAATTCTGTGCAGCTATAGGGGTTAGTCCCCGACGGACCGCGTTGTTGGATTCGATTCCATTAGAAAGATCATTTACTTTCAGGGAGAAATTCCTCCACTCTTATTGACGTCCCAAACCGGGCTTGTTTGCAGGATCCTATAGAAAGTGAGTTATACCGCGGGCGGGACCGCTTGTGTAAGACACTGCAGATAAAGATCTGATCAATAGACCAACACTGAGCCAGAGCCGGGGAGCCAGGGCTTTCCCGCATGTGGATAGGGTTTCTCAGGAATAAGATGGAAACTGCTGGGCTAACGGCTCGCCTCATGTGTAGGCGATGGCCTCGGCAAAACTGCTGGACTCTTTTTACTCAAAAAGATCATGGAGGGCACTTGGTTGAACTTATTTCTGCAAGTGTTGGTAAGTCATGCTTTTCATTTCAGTTCGTAATGTGAGTGCTCAGTTTTTTTTAAAAGCATTTTGCCTATTGTAATATGTAATTTTTTTAAATTTTCTTTTCTTTTTTTGTCTGTCTTACTTGGTGTCTTACTATCTTACCTGTCCTGTACCGTCACAACAGGGCTTTCTGTGTCTGGAAGGCGGACAGGCCCTTAAACCCAAGAACTGGGACAGTGAACACATCTTGGTGGGGATTGAGCCATGTACCACTCTTCCTATTTTTTGTTGTGCTTTTCCCCCCTTTCCCCCCCATTTGTAGCCGGCCAATTACCCCCCTCTTTCGAGCCATCCCGGTTGCTGCTCCACCCCCTCTGCTGGTCTGGGGATGGCTGCAGACTACCACAGGCTTTCTCAGATACATGTGGGGTCGCCAGCCACTTCTTTTCACCTGACATTGAGGCGTTTCGCCAGGGGGACGTAGCGCGCAGGAGGATCACGCTATTCTCACCAGTCCCCCCCCCCCCCCGAACAGGCGCCCCGACTGACCAGAGGAGTCGCTAGTGCAGCGACCAGAACACATACCCACATCCAACTTCCCACCCGCAGACACGGCCAATTGTGTCTGTAGGGACGCCCAACCAATTCGGAGGTAACACGAGGATTCAAACCAGTGATCCCCCTATTGGTAGGCAACGGAATGGACCCCGCTACACTATCCGGACGCCCTGACCCATGTAGTATCTCAACCTTGACAAACGACCAGACTGTATTTGTACATACAGCTGTATTGACTAAGTGTCATATTTAGCTCAGCTATAAGATTATTATAGAGGAATCAATAGCGGAGAGTGCTAAATGTGATATTTAATAAACCGGTCTGAAACATGGGTAATTGCTTCCTGCCTATACTTTTACCTAACATGATAGCCCTCTATTTTGCCATCTCTGCTTTCTTGGGCACAGTTAGTCTTGTTGTTGCATTGTGTTGTTTGTCTTGTGGCTTCAGTGACAGCAAGCCTGCCACACCTCACCGTCTGTAGGTGGCTCCAGTCCTCGGGTCGCCTGTCGGGTAAAGTGACATGTCACGGTGCTTGTGGGTGTTTGCAGCCAAACGTCATGCCGGCACACTGTGTGTGGCCCTCGCAGGCTGCCATATTCAGCCGTGTGCTGCGTAGCATGCAAAGCATGTCCTCGCACACAAGTACACATACAAATATTTCATCCAGAGGATGCAAGGCGGCGCCTTTGACTCGAGGACTGGACTTATTTTATTTAGACTGCGAGTTTGCGCTGTAAATAAGACGCTATTGATGCTGCTTCGTTAGTGCTGTGAAACTGTATTAAGCTGTCGGTTTGTCTCAGCAGCAATGTCACACACATGCGGTGTGGGATCAGTGTGGCCAATTTGCCAAACACGGTCTCCCCCCCCCCCCCCCCCCGCCTGGATGTCTGGCCATCCTTTTTACCTCTTAATCCCACAGTTAGCTACGACTGGGCTGGAGAGATTGTGGTCTGCACACATATAACACACAGACCCCGAATCACACACACACACAAACACACATTTAAAAACCAATTTGTTTTCTTTTATGGGAACTTATTTGCATACTTACTGGATATAATGGTATTTGAACTGATTCAGATATGTTAGGGGTCAACATGTGTTTAGGATATTGACGAATGTTGCTGTATCCACAACACAGCAGGAGCAAGCTATCCATTAACTAACCTAGCCTGGCAATATTTTTTTATTGGACTGTAATTTGTGAGCTTTTAAACAGCTGGGTTTTTTTTTTTGAGGGTATCCACCACTGACATTTACACACTCCCAGTGGTGGCCCTGCCACAGGCCCCAGAGGCCACAGTTGTTTCCCTGGCTGGTTGTCTTCCAGAGGAGAGAAGTGGCAATGACATTTGGAGACATTTGGAGAGGTGTCAGTCTTGGTGGGTGTGATGACTGAGTGAAAGACAGGTGGCAACACACACACACACGCACACACATGGATGCACAAACACACACACACACACACACACACACACACACACACACACACACACACACACACACACACACACACACACACACAACAGCTGGTCTCAGACAGATTTAGGTGTGAGCCTCCACCCAAACACACTGCTGGATGTGTCAAAGTCACAAAGCAGGTCATTATCACCTCATCCTCGATGACTACATATGATCTGAGAGGCACTCCTTTTCCCCCCCGCTTTTTCTCCCCAATTGTACCCAGCCAATTACCCCACTCTTCTGAGCAGTTCTGGTCACAGCTCCCCCCCCCTCTGCCGATCCGGGGAGGGCTGCAGACTACCACATGCTTTCACCAATACATGTTGGGTCGCCAGCCGCTTCTTTTCACCTGACCGTAAGGAGTTTCGCCAGGGGGATGTAGCGCGTAGAAAGATCACGCTATTCCCCCCAGTTCCCCCCCCCCCCCGAACAGGCGCCCCGACTGGCCAGAAGAGGTGCTAGTGCAGCGACCAGAACACATGCCCACATCTGGCTTCCCACCTGCAGACACGGCCAATTGTGTCTGTAGGGATGCCCAAACAAGCCGGAGGTAACACGGGGATTCGAACCAGCAATCCCCGTGTTGGTAGACAACAGAATAGACCACTACGCAACCCGGACGCCCCTGAGAGGCACTCCTGAACATACGTGCACACACAAGTATGTGCATACACACTTGCACAATCATGTAATACCCACAATTGTGCACCAATGCACCCAGGCATGCACTGGCACATGCTGACGCATGGATTTTTCAGTGACACTGTCTGTAAAGACAGTCTGCATGGACAGCATGGCAGCACTACCAAGTCAGTCTGTATTTCATAGGAATTTTTTTGGAATCACCCGTGTAGGGAGGACAAATGAAATGGGCTGGAACAGCATGAGATTGGCACAGTCCACCGATTGAAACACTACCCTGATAACAAAGGGCCTCTTCGCTGAAGATACCCAATTTCCCTGCCATCTCCAAAAGCCTGTCAGTTTCAGCGGGGTTTTCAGAGAGGGCTTATTCTGCAAGTGAGAGGCTGTGAGTGAGAGGAAGTGTCCAGGTGTATTGAGCATCCAGCTGGTGCTGAAGATAGCTGCCGCTGCGCTGAGGGATTAGGCGTCGCAGAAGTTAAAGTTTGCAAATGACTGCGAGACATACAGGCAATGGGGGGCGGCGGGGGCCTGGGGGGGGGCTTGTGTGTTGTCACAGTCTGCTCCTCTGAGGCTGAATCTGATGGGATATGTTGGGGAGAAAAACATAGCGAATCAACGTTGTGGATTCCAAAGAAGGTTGAATCAGCTCATCTGGGATCAATGTTTACTGAGGGATTCGTTTCATCCCTCACTTTATCCAGAGGAACTGACTCCACCTTCTCTGGTGTGCTTACCCCGGTTATTGAGCATGCATCAAGACACATGTTGTGGATTATGGTTTTGAAATTTCAACTGTTTTCCACGCTAATTTTACATTTGAATTTGCCTAGAATTTATCTCTGGACAACAGGTCTCTCTGATGAAATGCTAATATTGTTGTAGACTCGGGAGGCTTTGATTTGGCAAATGACATTTTTTGGATTTCCCGCCCCCCTTTTTTTTCCTCCCCAGTTGTATCCGGCCAATTACCCCCACTCTTCCGAGCCGTCCCGGTCACTGCTCCACCCCCTCTGCTCAGCCGGGGAGGGCTGCAGACTACCACATGCCTCCCCTCCTCTGATACATGTCGCCAGCCGTTCCTTTTCACCTGACAGTGAAAAGTTTCGCCAGGGGGACGTAGCACATGGGAGGATCATGCTATTCTCCCCAGTTCCCTCTCCCCCATGAAACAGGCGCCCAAACTGACCAGAGGAGGCGCTAGTGCAACGACCGGGACACATACCCACATCCGGCTTCCCACCCGCAGAAACAGACAATTGTGACTGTAGGGACGCCCGACCAGGCCAGAGGTAACACGAGGATTCAAATCAGCGATCCCCGTGTTGCTAGGCAACAGAACAGACCGCCACGCTACCCGGATGCCTTCAGTGTATGAAAAATTGAAACCATACTTTTATTGTTGTTGTTGTTTTTTTTTGTTTTTTTTTAGCCATCGTAAAATATGAAGTGCCGTTTCACTTTGCCACTTCTGATTGCAGTTATTTTCCCCTAACGTGAAAATGTTTACTGTGGGGACATTGCCATGGTGATTCGTGCAGTCATGACTTACAGACAGCAGTACATCCCTGGGATTGTAGTGGCAACGGAGTTTCACTTTGGTAATATTTATATTACACGCAGTATTTTCTGTGAGCAGACACACTGCAAAGGTGTTCACTGTCCACTACTGGGGGCCGGGGGGGCCGGGGGGGGGGCAATGGATTTCCATGATATGGTCTTGGATGTGTAGAATTGATGTTCAGGTTTAATACATTTCACCACACATACAAACACATTTACAGCTCGAAAATGTGCTTTTATTTATTTATTGCATTTTTTTTCATGAGAAGAGAGGCGGGACTAAAGGGAATCTGTCACTCCGGGGATGGAGATGCTCGGATGTGACAGGAGCGTGTCAAACAGCGACCACATAGGGGCGTCCAGGTAGCGTAGCGGTCTATTCCATTGTCTACCAACATGGGGGTCGCCGGTTCAAATCCCTGTGTTACCTCCGGCTTGTTCTGGCGTCCCTACAGACACAATTGGCTGTGTCTGCGGGTGGGAAGCCGGATGGGGGTATGTGTCCTGGTCGCTGCACTAGCGCCTCCTCTGGTCAGTCGAGGCGCCTGTTCGGGGGGAACAGTGTGATCCTTCCATGTGCTACGTCCCCAGGCAAAACTCCTCACTGAAAGGGGAAAAGAAGCTGCTGGCAACTCCACACGTATCGGAGGAGACACGTGGTAGTCTGCAGCCCTCCCCGGATCTGCATGGCTCAGGAGGTAGAGCGGGTCATCTAGTAATCAGAAAGTCGCTGGTTCGATCTCCGGCTCCTGCGGAGAGCGTGTCTAACTGTCCTTAAGCAAGACACCGAACCCTTAACTGCTCCTGAGGAGCAGGTTGGCGCCTTGCATGGCAGCCTCCTCCATCAGTGTATGATGTGTATGAATGTGTGTGAATGGGTGAATGTGAGGTATACACTGTAAAGCACTTTGAGTGGTTGGTAGACAAGAGAAGCGCCATATAAATGCAGTCCATTTACCATCAGCAGAGGGGGTGGAGCAGCGAAGGGGGGGGCAGAAAAAAGAGGGGGGGGGGACAGCCACGACCCACAACACTTTCCATTCCAGCCATTTGTGTGTGTGTGTGTGTGTGTGTGTGTGTGTTTTCCAGGGGTCACAGGAGTTGGCATCGGAGAACACGTGACTTGAAATTTGGATGAATGGACAGTTGGTTGCTCTTCTTATCTAAGAAACAGTGCCACAGATACATCTTTATCTGGAGGGGGGGGTTTATCTGGTGGGGAGTTTTGGGGTTTGGGTGAATGAAGGAGCCCTCTGAACACAGCAGGCCATTGCCTGTCGGAGGTAAAGATGTCTCTTTTTCTGTGGGATGATTACACAAAATAAGTTTTTGCCTGATTGTTGCCCTTCATGTGAGTTCCTGTTGTGACGAATGACAAGAGTGGTTTGTGTATTCTGTTTTGGCGTTAGTAGTAGGCCACATAATCCTCAAGTCTGGCATTTTTATCAAATTTCTCTTCATCGTATTGTTTTTTGTTTATCAGCACTCCGTTGTCCATAAAGTAGTTGGTACTGTTTTGCATAAATCTCTTGTGCATTTTATCGTACAACAAAATTTAAAAAGACAACTTTTTCTCCCCAATTGTATCTGGCCAATTGCCCTGTTTTCCAAGCCGTCTCGGTCGCTGCTCCACCCCCTCTGCCGATCCGGGGAGGGCTGCAGACTACCACACGCCTCCTCTGATACATGTGGAGTTGCCAGCCACTTCTTTTCACCTGACAGTGAGGCGTTTCACCAGGGGGACGCAGCGCGTGGGAGGGTCACGTTATTCCCCCCCCGTTCACCCTCCCTCCCCCCTTACACATACCCCGACCCACCAGAGGAGCCCCTAGTCCAGTGACCAGGACACATACCCACATCCGGCTTCCCACCTGCAGACACGGCCATTTGTGTCTGTAGGGACATCCGACCAAGCCGGCGGTAACACGGGGATTCGAACGGGCGATCCCTGTGTTGGCAGGCAACGGAATAGACTGCCACACTACCTGGACACCATAAATTGATAGTTCTTTATGGTGTTTTGATACTGAATACTAGTCACGGTACTTGTATATAATTTGTGAGCAGTGGTGTTGGCTTTGTTATTGTTGCTTATTATCCAACCTGAATGTGTTGATTTTGAAAATAACGATGGTAGTTTAGATGATGCAGGATCAGACGGCTAGAAGGCAGTCTCTGCACTCTTCAATTTTTAATCACAGGCCATTCACAAGACCTGTTTATGCACTGACACCACACACACACACACACACACACACACACACACACACACATACAAAACACACAGTGGTCATTGGCCAGAGTGTGCATAATTTCCTACTCAGACCTGATCAGGGAATTAAATTCTAATTATGTAATTGACTTGCATCTAATTTACTCTGCAAGATGAGACATGAGACTTAGGTTTGGTTTACAGTATCAAATATATCTACTGTCCTAGCTCCTCTCTCTCTCTCTCTCTCTCTCTCTCGCTCTCTCTCTCTCTCTCTCCCTGTCTAGCCACAGCGCTTGTCAGTCCAAACTTTTACCCAGCTGTTTTTTTTATTATTATCTTAAGAGAATGCAGCAATATTAATAAAGTATGTGTTTTTCTGTTTTCTAGCTTGGGGCCGAGTCTGTATGGGTGGCTGGATGCTGTAGACAGACTGCCACTTCTAGGGAAGACCAAGAGGAGGAAGCCGGGCACTTGGGATCAGAGCCAATGACCTGCAGGTGGAGAGGAGTGTGGTAGACGACCACAGACACCTGATTAACATGGGGTGAGTTCAGAACATCAGACGCCTTGCTGCCGGAAGCTGTGGTAGCTGTTGGCCAAGATGGGAGGATTTGGTTTCCAACCTGATTCAATAACAGCTGTTAGCTAACCTCTCCCGAGTCAGAGACAAACAGAGAGGTTTATACACTCCAGTTTGCCCACACACACACACACACACACACACACACACACACACACACACACACACACACACACACACACACACACACACACACACACACAAACCAACCCCGACACACTAATCCTTCACAGCCAGCTCTGGAAACATGTGCCTTCTAAGTCTACCATTCTGGTTGGGATGGGGGGGCTGCCAGGTTTTCGAGACTTTCTAAACTAAAAAGAAATCCATCTAAATTGGCAGGTCAAAATTTTGACCAAAAACAGATTAAAGTTAGATAGTTTTATGTTTTTGTTTGTTAATCTAGATATGCTACAACTGAATGTATGTCTCGCTGTGTTCTTAAAAAAATCATTGCATCTGGATGGCATAGCGGTGTATTGCATTGCCTACCAACATGGGGATCACCGGATCGAATCCTCATGTTACCTCCGGCTTGGTTGGGTGTCGTACAGACACAAGTGGCCGTGTCTGCGGTTGGAAGCCGGATGTGGGTTCGTGTCCTGGTCACTGCACTAGCGCCTCCTCTGGTCAGTTGGAGCGCCTGCTTAGGGGGAGGGGGAACTGGGGGGAATAGCGTGATCCTCCCACGCGCTACATCCCCCTGGTGAAACTCCTCACTGTCAGGTGAAAAGAAGCGGCTGGTGACTCCACATGTATCGGAGGAGGCATGTGGTAGTCTGCAGTCCTCCCTGGATTGGCAGAGGAGGTGGAGCAGCGACCGGGACAGCTCAGAAGAGGGGGGAAATTGGCCAGATACAATTGGGGAGAAAAGGGCCCCCCCCCCCCCCAAAAAATTGGAGCTCCACAGCTCCCATTTATTCTCAGATCCTTTTGAGTATGATTCACAGAAGTATCTGCACAGTCGGGAGCTGGCATGCTTGATTACAGGCTCGACCATGTTTTAAGCCTCATCTGTTTCCTCCTCATCCCATTGTCTTTTGCATTGACTCGTCTATTATATAGGTAGAGATCAGACTGTGAACTGCTGAGACTCCAGCACAGAGAACATACTGTCTGGTTTAAGTGTCAGGAGTGACAATGGCAGCACTGACCGATGGAAAGGCCTCATATCAACAGAGAGAATGAGAAGGTGTGTGTGTGTGTGTGACTGACTTCTCCTGGATCGTCATGGTGGAGAAGCTCATGTGTACTATGATCCCAAGAGTCAGGAACTATGCCGCCCGGAGCTTGACTCCTGGTAGGGTCACCCAAGGTGAATAGGTCAAGGGGGAGGTTCCAGATGAAGCGTGATCCAACAAAGACCTCAACGGCGGAACTGGCAGAAGATGTCTCCAGGTCACAACGGCAGTGAAGGTGGATGAAGGCTGCAACAGAGATTGGTCCCCAATCATCTTGGTTCTCCATGCCATTGGACTCTGGCCACCCCCTGCCAGGGACCGTGTGCTTCGATGGTGTTTTAAGCCCCCAAAGTACTCTTCCAGGCAGCGCTGCATGGAAGGCACTCCCCGCCCCCAACAGTTTCATCCAATCACAGCACTGGTTAGGGTTAGGGTTAGGGTTAGGGTTAGCGCCAGTGCTGTGATTGGCCGAAACTGTAGGGGGCGGGGAGTGCCTTCCATGCAGCGCTGCCTTGAAGAGTATGTTGGGGGCTTAAAACACCATCGAGCGATCATGTGGTGGCTGCAGGCGCATCAGCCTCTCCACGTAAAAAGCTGTCACGTCCAGGTGTCCTAAAGGACAATCATACTCGACACTGAGTGACCGCAGATGATGTGTGTGAGTGTGTGTGTGTGTGTGGGGTGGGGTGGGGGTGGTGGTGGGGGTGGGGGGGACGATACACACACAGAAATGCACATGCTCACCAAAAAAAAGCAAAAAAGCAGTAAACTTGTATTCCTGAGGATGACTTACAACTCACTAACTTCTAGTCCTGCATAATGGAAGGATTTGCTTGTCCACATTGTCAACAGTGTTTGTGTTGTGTAACATAAGATCTCAGTTAAACAAGACTTTTATTCTTAACAATCTCATTTTATATCACAATCTGGATTTCTTACTTTTAACAGAGACCTGGCTTAAAACCGGGGACTGCTGCCTGCTAATAGAGCTCTGTCCTCCAAATTACCAACTACCCCCAATCTCTCTAGGCTCACTGGTAGTAGCGGGGGTATTCCAGTTGTTTTAAGAATAATTTTATTTATAATCAGACTACATGGGGTACTTTCAATAGCTTTGAATTACTTTCTTTTAAAACTGATTTTGAAATCCCACTGTGTTGCTTTGTTGTCTACCAACCACCCAAACCTAACAATTATTTTTTGAATGAACTCTCTGAATTAATAACTTCGGTGGTTCCTAAATATGATAGTTATTATGGCTGGCAATTTTAATGTGCATTTTGACAACCTCTCAGATTATCTTGCAACCAACCTTTTAAATATTACCACCTCTTTTAACCCTGTTCAACATGTGTCCAACTCTACGCATGACCATGGTCACACTCGTGACTTTGGTTTTACCCTTGCTCTGACCTTGAACCATCATTCCCCATGTTTTATCTTGTTTCTGACCACAAATGCATTGTTTTTGACAATACGCCTCAGTCTTCTGCTTAGCCGCAGAAGTGCACGGTACACTCTCACTTCTTCAATGCCAACTCTGCAGCTACTTTTTCATCCTGTTCCTCTGATTCTTCTACCCCCACCTGACTCCTCCAATGTTAATGGTCTTATAACCTGGTTCAATGATCAGTGTGCTTCTGTGCTAGATACCACAGCTCCCTACACTGCCAGGTCATTTTTGTCAGCTGACTTTTGCCCTTGGATTAACAACAACATTCATCATCTGAAAAGGGAAGTCAGAAGAGTGGCGTGTTCTGTCCATGCTCAACCAAAACACGAAAGAGCCGATAGTTGCATTTGTCTTCTTTTGTTGACAATATCAATAACATTCATTCTAATTTTAATATTTCTAACATTTCCTCTGGTTCATCAGTTTACTGCCCTACTCTCTTGTCTGATTTCTCCCCGATCTCTCTGCACAATCTCATTGACAATGTATCCCACATGTGCCAATCCTCTTGTCCTTTAGATGTAAGTAACCCCCCCCCCCAATTCCTCATAGAGGTCCTGTCTACCCTGTGCCCTAGCCTGTTCTCCATTATTCATCTTTCTCTCACCCATCTGGTTGTGTTCTTGATGGTTTTAAGATGGCGAGTGCCAAACCTATTAAAAAAAAAAACAACCTGTCCTTGATCCAACCCTTCCAAACATCTACAGACCTATTTCAAAAACTACCATTCATCTCAAAAATTCTTGAAAAAAATCATTGCACAGCAGCTCCTTGAAGTCACTGAAGTCACCATATTTTCAATAAATTCCAATCTGGCTTTCATCCCCAACATAGTACAGAAACAGAATGACTAAGAGCGATAAATTACATGCTCACGCGAGCTGACAATGGTGAACATTCTATCCTGGCCCTGCTTGACTTAACTGCTGCCTTTGATAGTATTGACAACTCCATCTTGGTTGCAAGTTTAAATAAGTGATATAATACGTTGGTATCTTGGGCTCTGCTCTCGGTTGGCTCTCATCCTATCTGTCTAACAGGAAGTTTCAAGTTGTCATAGACAACTTTGTGTCCTCAACTGCCCCTATACTCTGTGCAGTTCTGTGGGGTTCAGTCTTTGGTCCCATCCTTTTCTCAACCTACATGTTACCTCTAGGCAATCTGGTTAACCAGTGCAATTGCGTCTCTCACCACTGCTACGCTGATGACATACAGCTGTATTTATCAGTTAAGTCAAATGATATGGGTAATGTTGGTACCCTTTACCCTGGTTTGAAAGAGGGGTGAAGGAAGCCATCTCTGCGAAACTGGAAAAACCATCCCTCAACAGAGGAGGAGGTCTGCGACACCACCTATCTCCCACTTACAATGCCGTCCTTTCATCTCTACCCAGGAGACTGAAGAAGCTTTGCCTCCAAGAACAACAGTCGGTCACTAACGGCTCCAACGACTCATTACCACTGAATGGAGCACTAACGAAATCGAAAACTAACACCCCCAACGACCATCACTGCTTAACATCGGATCACAAAGAGCCACGCATATCAATACCCCTGATAAAGACGGGCGTTGCTAAACATTGGAACACAAAGAGCCATGGACATCATTAGCTCTGATAACGACTCCAAAGAGGATAAATATCTGAGTTTCATCACCAGCCAGTCAGACTAGCTTGGTCTAGTCAAGAAAAGCATGAACTGTTGAAGCCTCTTGGATGAGAGGCGAAACGTCTTCACGGATATATGCCAAGTCCAGTTGCACTTGATTCAATTCCTTTGGATAACCATGACCTGGATGAATAAGAACATTCACAGACATGTTGGTACTCTTCATGACTGCCTGGCTGTTATTAAGGAATGGATGTCCCTCAATTTCCTTCAGCTTAGTTCAGAAAAAAATGAGGTTCTGCTTATTGGTCCTAATAAGTTTGTCTCAGACGTTAAACCTTGTATTGGCCCTCTGGCCACCAGTGTTAAACTCTCCTCAAGAAATGTGTGTCTACTCTTTGACCAAAAGCTGGATTTCCACCTACACATGAACAAGCTTGTGTAAACCTGCTTTTTCCAACTCCAGAACAACACAAAAATCAAATCAATGCCATCAATCAGAGATTTTGAATCCATACCTTAATTTATTCACGCCTTGACTACTGCAATGCTCTTTTCTCCTATCTCAGCCAAGCAGCCCTGTCCCACCTGTAAATTGTGCAAAATGCTGCAGCCAGGCTGCTAACCAATATCAATCTTAGATATCATGTCACACCAATCCTCGCATCCCTTCATTGGCTCCCTGTAAAGTACAGAATAGACTTCAAGATACTGCTCATCATATATGATTTTACAAGGTTTTACCCCTTTATACATTTCCAAACTTGTGCATCCTTACTCCACCTCTAGGCCACTCAGATCTTCTGACCAGGGTCTCTTATCTATACACTCTCTTCGCAAATCCAAGAGTGCCTTTGCCGTAAGGGCCCCATCCCTCTGGAACAGTCCCCCCCCCCATTAGATCAGCTGAGTCTATAAACAGCTCTAAAAAACTTCTCAAAACCCATCTCTATCAACTTGCTGTCCCTATAATGGGGCTGTAAGGTATGCTTTTCTGCATATATAACCGTATATATATGTTGTTTAATTTTTCTGTATCTGTATCTTGTGAAGCACTTTATATCTTTGTTTTAAAAAGTGCTATATAGGGCATCTGGGTAGCATAGCGGTCTATTCCATTGCCTACCAACAAAGAGATTGCTGGATCAAATCCCAGTGTTACCTCCTGTTTGGTCGGGCATCCCTACAGACACAATTGGCCGTGTCTGCGGAAAGGCCGGATGTGGGTATGTGTCCTGGTCGCCGCACTAGCGCCTCCTCTGGTTGGTTGGGGGTACCTGTTCAGGGGGGAGGGGGAACTGGGGAGGGGGAACTGGGGAGAATCTTGTGATCCTCCCATGCGCTACGTCCCCCTGGCGAAACTCCTCACTGTCAGGTGAAAAGAAGCGGCTGGCAACTCCACATGTAGCGGAGGAGGCATGTGGTAGTCTGCAGCCCTCCCCGGATCGACAGAGAGGGTGGAGGAGCGACCAGGATGACTCGGAAGAGTGGGGTAATTGGCCAAGTACAATTAGGGAGAAAAAAGTGGGGGAACCCCCCCCCCCCAATAAAAAGGTGCTATATAGATAAACTCTTAATTGCCTTCTTACATCACATACATTTAGATTCCCAGATAAATAACAGAGGCCTTACTTTTTTTTTTGGCACTCAGTTTAATCAATCCCTGTCATTACAAATGATATATGATATGCTTGTGTTTGTCAGCTTTGAGGGGTTTTTCACGCACCTCTGGCGTGATGGGAATGGAGACATTTCTGTTCCGACAAAACCACATGCAAACCACCGCTGGTTTAAGCTTAGGACTTAGGGAGCATTTGTAACTAAAGATGATTTGGCTTTTATTATTCACCTAATGCACAAGGGATGAGCCTTCGGAGGCCATGTTTCATAATCGTAGTCATAATCATAGCTATAACCTCACGCCGGCGACTCTGATGAAGACTGAAAATTAGACGTGGCTGATGGGTTTTTGTGGAGGAATGACAGACATGCTATTTGTACTCATTACAGGATGAGAAAAGGGGGGACGGGGGTGGGGTGGTTGGGGGCTAGAGTGAGTCTCGGCTTTCTAGCTGCCTGGCGAACAGCTAATCTATGAGTGCTTGTCTGATCAGTCAGAGGGAAGGAACAGAGCCGGCCGCGGGCTAACAGCCAAGTAGTTATCTTCATTACCGTCCCCTCGGCTTGCTCCGCTTTATTAGCATTGTACTCATTTCTCCGTTCATCTTTCACTCTCTCTCTCGCTCTAATTTCTGCCTTTTTATCAGTTCTCTCTCTCTCTCTCTCTCTCTCTCTCTCTCTCTCTCTCTCTCTCTCTCTCTCTCTCTCTCTCTCTCTCTCTCTCTCTCTCTCGCACGTGATTTCTCTCTGTCTCTGCTCCTCCGCTCTGTCCTTCCATCTCTTTAATATCGCTCTCTGTCTCATGTTTTAATAGCCTGACAAGGAGGGGAATTATTCCTCCTCTTATTATTCTTGCTGAAGAAAATAAGAATGGAAAGAGAGAGAGGGAGAGAGAGAGCCTGCGTGTGGGGGTGGGGTGGGGAGTGCACATTTGGGAAATATGAATGTGTTTGGAATAGTTAAGGAGCCATGCATCAGAGACACTGCTACTGTGTCCTGGTCGGTGGTTATTCAATATCTGTGTGGACGGCCCCCATGGCAGAAGCCCTCTAACAAATTATTGTCACGTTGCAGAGACCAGGGCACAAAGTCTTAACCGTATATCAGACGTATTAGTTTAACATCTGCACTGTGTTATAGGTTCAGCATGGACCGAGGAGGACTTGGTTTGGATAAAATATGAGTTTGTTCTTTTCTTTTCTGTTAGCCAAGACCTCAGCATCCTCTGTCTGTGTTTAGTAGTCTCGCATAACCAGATTTATCTCCACACTACACTTTAACTCTGTGAAGAAGGGCCTGGCAGAACACATTACTATTCTGGAGTAGGTGGAAAAAAAAAACCTCCTGGGTTGTTTGTATTATTTAAACCAATCAGAACTGCTGAGGCTGGTGCCCTTTGCAAAATAGTGCCAAGGGGAAATGTTATCGCGGAACATTTTGCACATGATGTGAGGCGAGCCAAGGCATATGGGTGAATAACTGCAAAAGAAAACTCCAAAATAACGGACAAAATGTGTGTTGATTGTTCATTAACAGTTTTACAAATAAAAACCATAAACATGGTTTGATAATTAGCATCCAAGAGGTAAAGTCTGATTACACATTAGCTCTAAGAGGACAGGTGATTTATTAGCTGTTAACAGTCGGCAAACAAGCAAAGACGTCTCTTTAAGATAATATAGTTTCTGAAAGTATTCTCTGAATAGCTTGAAAAAAAAAATCCATTGAATGAACCAAAGAGGCCGGCTGTTTTGCACACTCCAATTCCTGGCTAAAGTTTTCCATAATGACAATGTGGCCTTCTAGCTTGAGTGCTTGTTGTTGCTCATAGAGATGGGGACCTTGAAAACAGAAACACTCAGAGAACGGAAGAATGAAGGATACCAACGGAAATAGTTGGCATCAATGGGAAGCTGATTCTAGTGGTCCATATGCGGTGAGTCAAGTGATGTGTTTAATGTCTCTCTGTTCTTATTCCACCGTCTGTTCTCTCTATCTGTCTCTGCAGGCTGTGCATCCTCCCACTTGCTAGCCGTGTGTCCGAGGGCTGGTGGCTGATCCCACAGCCATGTCTGACCTAAAGCCCCCACCATCATGTGAGAACCCCTCCACCTCCTCCGTCCCAGCTTCTGCCGGCCTCCCTGCTGGCTGTGCCTCCTCCTGCAACCTCGCCATGGATGTGGAGCCCTGCGTCACCACCGTCCCCCTATCTCCCAACCCCCTGTCCTCCTTCACCCAGCAGGGACATGGCGTCTCTTCATACCACGGGCTCCAGGGGGCTCCCTTTCCACTTCTGGCCAGGTGTAACAGCAGTACCTTGCTCACCAACTTGGGGCTGCGGTACTGCTCCAACAGTCCGGGGCCTCGGGGTGGACTAGGGCAGGACCCAGGGACCTGCATCCACACTGCAGGTAGTGGCAGCAGGCCTTATAGGAGCATGGAGAACCTCAGCTGGAACAGTGTGGGCGAACCTGGCCTTTATGCTTTCAGTGGCACCCCCTGTAGGAGTGTGGACAGTGAGTTTGTTTTCCACTGCACCGCAACTAGTCACTGGTATGACGGGCCCCCAGATGGGTCCGGGGTGGAGGTCTGTGGAATAATGCCCAACCCAGAGAGCCTCGCCTTCTACCCTCGGCGGGGAGTACCCAGGAAAGACCTACCCCTCTTCCCTCAATTGCTATTCCCCAATGGAGTGGATGAATGGGATGCCCGAAGGGGCTTGAGGGAGAAGCTCCGTCTCCAAAGCGCCAGGTCAGCAGCAGAGCCTCTTAAACCCCTCCCACTGCGACCTCAGCCAACTCTTGGTGCCATGCCCCTCCCTGGATCATGTGACCAGGAGGGAAGGCCCCATCCAAATCCAATGGGAGCTGGCTCCCGACCACTGTGTGCAATGCGCATTACCAGCCCCGAGGAGATCAAACAGGAGGTTCTGAGGCGCCTGCAGCTCAGACGGCAGAGTAGCACACCCAACCTAGCTCTCCACAGCTCCCCAGACAGTCCAAAGGTGGCCAAGTCTTTCTACACCACAGACAACATTGCTGGTAATGGGGGTAGCGCGGATCCCGTGTCAGAGCGCCGCAGACCCCCTGTAGGCCGCTTGCACATCCCCACCTTTGAGGAGTTCAAGAGGATGAGGCAGAGAGGAAATGGGCACAGCAGCAGCAGCAGCAGCGAACCAGTGGACTGTGAAAAGGCTGAGGTTGAAAGGCCACAAGGCACAGTTGGAGGTACAGCCTCATCCGCAAGAATGGGCTGTCAGTCCAGCTCTCATGGAGGAAGGATAGAGGGAGGGAGCATGGAGCGGATAAATGGAGGAGAGAGAGGCGAGGAGAGAGGAGAGAGGACAGGTGATGACAAGAAAGAACTGCAAATTGTCTGCTCCTCTGATAAACCTTCCCAAAACCTGGCAAATGGTACAGATGCCGGAGATACCACTTCCTCCTCTCCCTCCAATGCCGCCACCAGCACATCTTCTCCCATCTGCATCAGCCCGGCCCCACGTTCACCTCTCCAGCCCCTGGCTGGCTCAGCCACAGAGAAGTGCCCCATGACGGGGGTCCAAGAGGGAATCGGCAGGCCCAGGAGGAACAGTCTGGAGCCTGCTGGGTCTGCACCTTTTCCTCCAGGCAGGGAACTGTTGGAACGGCCCTCCAGCTGCTGCCCTGCTCTGCTCCTGGAAGGGACCGACCTCTCCAGCTATGGAGCCAAGATCTACAAGATGAAGGATGGCCTCATTGGCTCAGCGCTGGACCTCATCAAGAAAAGGTTAGTCACGGTGGGATGGCTGGGGGAATGTAGGGAAGTTGGTAAGAGGCGGTGTGTGTGTGTGTGTGTCTGCTTAAGTGTCTGTTCCAATTGAGTGGACAGTGTTTTGGTGTTTGTGTGTCTCCGTGTGTATGTTTGTATGGATGCACAGCTTGGTTCTCGATCAGACAACTTAGGATATCATTTTAATGTTTTATTCAACTACTGTATAAATGTGAAAGGGCTCAATTAACAGAAAATCTATAGAACTCCAGTGCTACATGCCATATTGAAGAGGTAACACAATTTTTTTTGTTTTTTTGCCTACATGTGCCTAATGTGTGGTCTTGATTTAGAATGAAACCACAGCTTTGCGCAAACAAGCGCGTTTTTCAACCCGATGAGCCTCTTTGTTGGCGAAATTGGATATTGATGTGGTATACATCTTACCACTGCGGCAGCTTATTGCAGCAGTGAACACAAAAGTGTGCATGAGTGTGTTAGCCGGGTGTTAGTACATATGTGTTTATGGTTACAGCCTACATGTATACGTGCATCTGGAAGTTATGTTCTTTATTCCTGTACCTGCAGACTCACATCTGAATCAGTGAGTGCTTCGTGCCGCTGTGTGTGCGTACGTGGATCCATTTTATGTTTGTGTGTTTTGCTACATCGATTTATCTCACTTACTAAGCTAACAGCTGCTGAAGCAAACAGGGTCGGCTCTCCGTGAGAGGAGTTGTGTTTGTACGCGAAGGGGCCCGGAGACTCGTGCAAGACGTCTTTGTGGGCCGGAGGCTGGCATGTGATGGGACAGATTGGCACAAGTGGGACTGGCATCCTCAGAGGATCTGCTTTTTCTCTGTCCCCCCCCCCCCCTTCTCCTTTTTTTCTGTTGTAAGTGGCAGCTGGGCTGGCTTTTGGTTGCTGGCTGAATGCATGGACGCTTCAGTCTGCTGTGGGTAAAGTGATCAAGCACAGACAGGAGGAGAGCGTGTTTGGGGACCGAGGGCCATTTCAGCCAGGCTTCTGTTCTGTCGCCGTATTAGACCCTGAGCTTAGAGGGGCAACGCGATAAGGACTATAGAGGGATATAACCTCCAATTTCCTCCAGTCTGGAGACTGCGATAGATTAAAGATAGACAGTATCTCTGTCTGCCTGTCAGCGCTCTCCACTGGCTGTCATCACTTTGTCTGCTCTGCAAGAAGGGATGATGGATGGCTGAAGGTTAGCTGCATAGAGGCAGCAGAAAAATACATGTGTGTGTTCCGTATCTTTAAGTGTGTGTCTATATGCTTGGGTCTGTTTGTGTGTGTGTGTGTGTGTGTGTGTGTGTGTAGTCATGCTGTTCATTAAATGTACTTTTAAGTGCAGAGGTTTAAATCCTATATGGGCAGCGAGCGACAGCTCATGAAGTGCTGGGTCAATATTACCTTTTGTCCAAGCCGGTTATTCTATTGTGTTGTGCGTACGCCTGTCGCTTAACATCAAGTATTTCCTACGGATCTACATTTGCCTTACATGAGCTCTGGGCTTTGTGAATATTTTAATATTTGGGGCTATATCAATTAAACATGATGATATGCTGTGTGATCCACGCACCCCTGGGGCTCTTTGACTCCACCAAACAAGTCTCTGTGTTGGAGCGCCCCGCGGAGCTCCCCCCTGCATAACAATGGACTGGAAACCCCAGTTCTCACTTGGTTATTACTTTCATGTTCACATTATTACACCTCAGAGGCTTTTATGGAATAAAAGCAAATGAACGTGAGGCAATGAAACAGCCCCACTGCAGTCTAATAAAGATGCAGCCATCACGGCTCCTGTCTTTTTTCTATATTTATGTTCGATAGCATCTCTATTGGGGATTATCTGCTAGATGCACACGCTGAAATGGAAAGTTCAGATAGAACTGAATTTAGGAATCAGGGGCACTTTATTTGTCATTTCATTTCATTTCATAGACTTGCACACATGAAATGAAACAAAATGTCGTTTCCCCCCAGTCCACAGCAGCGCAACACAAAGACAAAAACACATAGCTATCCAAAAACTACAAGAACTTCAAGAACACATACTAACTAACACATATATCCAAATTAAAAACAAAATTAAAAAATAAAATCATTGTCCAGGAGAACAAAGGCCAGCCAGGATGACTGTCGATACTGCCGGTCTGCATGGGCTAGCAGTTAGCTTAGCCTGCCCCGCTTCCACGTCCTGTCAGACCGCTCTCGGTGTTTCCTCTTCAGGTGCAGCGCCAGGCAGGGCCTGTCTTTTTTTCTATATTTATGATTGATAGCATCATTATCGGTGTTTATCTGCTAGATGCACACGCTCAAATAGAAAGCTCAGATCGAACTGAATTCAGGAATCAGGACTACTTTATGTTTCATTTAATTTCATGTACCTATGTACATGGGCTAGCAGTTAGCTTAGCCTGCCCCGCTTCCACGTCCTGTCAGACTGCTCTCGGTATTAACTCCCTGGGCACAGCTCCAGGCAGGGACCGTGGTCTTTGGGCCCACCGGAGGCAGCAGACCAAGCTCCCCCAGCTGATCCAACGCCAGCTCTCCCAGCCAGACACCCTCGATGACGCCAAAAACACCACAGTCAACGCCAGGTGAGGCCGCCGCCAGACCGCTCTCGGCGTTATCGGAACTGCCGGTCTGCATTGTTCATATGACTGATTTGAGAAAATGACGGCCAGGCTAATTTTAGTGTCACATTGTGCCGTGGTGAGAGGTGATCTGTCACAGGCAGGGGTCTGGTAATATATGACTTTTCAGGTTATTACCCCCCATGTGTCATCTGAGGGATGACAGCGGAGGAAAAGCTTTAATGACAATTTTTCCAAGCGGAAACCAATTCAGGCCTTGATGGCTGCGTCCTCAACACCTTATTAATTATATCTGCCTGCTCGCCCCTGGCATCCGCTCAGTTTGGACAAGACTGCCGGACTGACTTTTCTGTTAACTGTTTCGTGTAAAACAATTACAGTGTGACGAATCCAGTGTTTTAGAATGAGGTGTGTGTGTGTGTGTGTGTGTGTGTGTGTGTGTGTGTGTGTGTGTGTGTGTGTGTGTGTGTGTGTGTGTGTGTGTGTGTGTGTGTGTGTGTGTGTGTGCTATCGTTAATTAATTCAGCTGGTTTGAAAGAGGGAGCCCTGAGACAAGACGGTATTACGTAAGAATTCATGTCCCATTGGTGAAATGTGATTCTCCGTGACCGACTCGGGAGAAGGGCAACATTTTAGCAGACCAAATGAAGTAAAAACAGACAATTAGAACAGCTCCAGAGACCTGGACAGGTCGGTGAAAAGCGGACAGTAAAATTTTCTGCCGATGATGACACGAGTATGTGGAGAGCGAGAGGGGGAATTCGACTCTAACAAAGGTCATGGGGTAGACATGAACACAGCGTATTTTGAAAAGTGACTGCCCAGGCATTGTTGAAGTTCAATTATAGATTTTTTTTCTCCTCACCCGAGGACTTAGGGAACCGGCTGAACTGCTAAGGGACCATAAAGTCCTTTACGAACATAAAAAATTGCCAAAACTGCAGCCGCGCGGCTCTACTGTGTTAGCAGCAATATCATACTCAATTCAGCTTGCTGCACTGTGGCGCACACCGACGCCTGACAACAACATGAGCGTGCATGGTTTGGTTCGCTCCAGTTTCTGCAGATGGCTAATGCCGTTCTTTCAAGTAAAGATGGCTGACGGGGCCGTTTCGTTTAAAACAAAAGTAAATATTCTGCCACCATTGTCCACATGGTAGAGTCTAGTTTGGTGTGATTTTACAGAACACTTGCTGCTTTCACTAGGTTCGGTTACTGTGTGTGTGTCTGCGTGTGAACCCTCCTGTGTATACCTAGGTCCGTGTATGCATGCATGCATTCTCGGTTTGTGCACATGAGTACACCCATATTGGCTTTTCTGTTCCCCTGTATCCCTGTGTGTGTGTGTGTGTGTGTGTGTGTGTGTGTGTGTGTGTGTGTGTGTGTGTGTGTGTGTGTGTGTGTGTGTGTGTGTGTGTGTGTGTGTGTGTGTGTGTGTGTGTGTGTGTTTGTGTGTGTGTGTGTGTCTGTCTGTCTGTCCAGACAGCTGTGCTGTGGAGAACAGGCTGTGCCCACATGCTGCGAGCAATGGCTGCCCTGTTAGCAGACAAAGGAATGAATGAGCAGTATGTGTGTGTGTCTGTCTGTATGTATGTATGTATGTATGTATGTATGTATGTATGTATGTAGCCCCTAGCCAGTATCCCTGTGGTCTAGAAGTTCAAGTGTTAATGACCACTGATGCATCTAATTACTGTTCTCCTCAGTACCTTGGAGGTGGCTCCTCCCTGGAGGAGTTAAGAGGAGCAGTAGAAGGGAGAGCACTAGGAAAGGGATGGAGGGCAGGAGGAATGAATGGCAAAAGAACCAGAAGGAGGGATAGAGAGTGATGAGTGGGACAGTGGCCTGGGGTGGATGAGATAGAGGGAGCCAGGGAGAAGGGAATGAATGAATTTGTGGACGGTGGGAGGAGAAGCGAGCTCTGGCAGGAATTATAATTTCATGTCTTGTCCCTCCCTCATCGCTCCTTTCTCCCCTACCTTATCACCCTTTCCCTTTCTGCTCCCTCCATCACGCTCCCTACACTTATTGTCCTTTCCTCTCTTCTCTCTGTCTTCCTCCTGATCCTTCTCCCCTCCCTTCTCTTTCTCTCTCTACCTCCTGCTCACCACTTATGCTTTAATCATTTTTCCCTCTCTCTCTCCCATCCTCTCTTCTGCCTCCCTCCTACCCTTTGCTTCACTCTCTCTCTTTCCCCCTCTCTCTCCAGCTGCAGTGCAGAGATCTCAGCAGAGGCTCTCGTCAGCCTGTCAGGTGACCAGAACGGAGGCTCTGACATCACCGCCCCCCCGACCGACTGTCAATCCTCCCCCGTCTCCATGGCAACGGCGGCAACGGCCTGCGGAGCGGAGGCTGGCGACGAGGCGCCTGCAGGAGGAGGAGAGGAACCGGCAGAATGTGTAAGGACTCGCTCTTCTTTCTCTTTTTCGCTGTTTCATGTCATTCATTGTCTCGCATGCTCTTCTGCTCACCGCCTCTCATTCAGGCTCGCACTTGTGAGTGCACAGATGCGTGCGCATACATTAGCATTCAAGGATGGTCAGGGCAAGGAGAATGCGACACACACACACACACACACACACACACACACGCACTTACATGTACACAAATGCGGGTGTGCATGAACACGTTACACGTGCGCAATTTCCCCACATGTTCGGATGGAGATGTGTGGTGACAGAACCTGACAGGAGCAGGCATGCAGCGCTCCGTCTTCCAGCGATACCTTCGACGTTTTAGGATGCGGTAAAAGAGGATTAAGTCCTCCCGCCCTCATCCCCCTCTCCACACTCACTACCGCCACCACCACCTCCCACCTCCGGATGATGGCTGCTGGTGGCAACTCGGCTACTTCGTTTCCAGCTGTCCGCATGCCTTTGCTCCACTGGCTGTCTGCAGCCCAATGCTTAAGACTTAGCCGCAGCTAGCGCTAGTTTTCTCCTCTACCTCAGCTGTAACCCCAGCCGTGTTCTCAACCCCACCCCCACCCCCTGCAGGAGGTGAGTTGGAGGAGGAGGAGGTGAGCGCTGTATTGACGGAGGTATCGCTCTTGCTTTGTTGCGGTTGTCATGGGTGGTATGATGCTGTGGGGAGTTTGTGTCTGAACAGTTATGTCACACGGTGGGCTCATCGCTTACGGATGGACCCGCGATATGTTATTGCGTGCCTTGCTGCAAATCCCGAAGTGGAGAGACTTCCTCTGCATTCCTGGTCTCCGGGACTCATTAGTACACTGCAACGAGCGGCTGCTGCATGAATTACCCCGCCGTGTGTTATTCGAGCCCTACGGGTTGCATCTTTCGTTTTCCTGTGGAATAGAAATGAAAACACATGCCTTCCTCTGTCCTTCACCCTCCTTAGGGGGGGATGAGTAGGTATGGTAACTGTTCTCGTCAACGAGAACAGAGTTG
The DNA here is from genome assembly GCF_029633865.1 of Lampris incognitus. Taxonomy (NCBI): domain Eukaryota; kingdom Metazoa; phylum Chordata; class Actinopteri; order Lampriformes; family Lampridae; genus Lampris; species Lampris incognitus. Next base: position 34,661,843 of record NC_079221.1, on the reverse strand, counting down.
TCATGTCATCTGAACGAGGTAATGAGTTACGTGAAAGAGGGATAATGAAAGACCGACTCCTGTGGGCAGAGGCGAGGAGTCAAGTCATACGCCGGTGACCTTTGAACCCCTACCACCCTCATCCAGTAGGCCCAATTCCTGGAGGCGGAACAGAAAGATTTTACAGTCTTAAAAAGGCTTTGTAGATTATTGCCGAGGACGGGGCCATCCCTTTCCTTATCTGCAAAGACAGGTTTTGTGAATTATTCAATTCTCTTGGGGATGTTCTTATCTTCAAGGCTGGGCTGTTTCAACTCGCAGTAAGAGGAGTTATGGAAAAACATGTCGTCATCTTGCATTTAAGTTAGGGTCTCTAAATATTACAGGACCTTATGGATGATTTGTTCTGTGTTGCAGCTGGAAAAATTGGATTCCTGACAGTTTTGCAAGTAGGCTGATGGATCAGAGAGATAACCAAGACTTGTTATGCAACCATATTATGATACTGGACATGGGCTCATCATGGACCTAATAACTCACATTAGCACGCGGGCACACACACACACGTGCACATACATGCAAACACCACCAAAGAGAGAGAGAACGCAAGCATGAGACTAATTACTCCTACATTCAATTGTCAGACTCCGTTTATCAGCAGCAGCTACACCTTTTTCTTCCATGCGTTGCCATACCATCCTGACCAGTTGACTGACATGTGTGTCTGTCCAATCAGCAGCATTTTGGGCTGGGCTGCAGGCGCTCCAGCTCAGACGCGGCCTATGAGCTGGCTGAGACAGTGAGGGCGCAGCGCGAGTGCCGCCTCCGGCCCCACTACAGCGACCCCATGCCAGCAGATGCCGCCAAGCGCAAACAGCTGGAGATGAAGATCGCTGCCGCCGCCCGACTCCACAGCCAGCGCAGGGACAGGGACCGAGAGAGAGAGCGCGACAGAGACAGTGGTGAGTCCATTTAAAGAGTTCCCTGCGTGGGATAGCCAGGTTAATGAGCACCGGGAAGGCAGGTGAGCCCCGGTAACAGAGGTTTTTGTCCCGTCTTGTCCTGTTTATCATTTGAGCTGATACTTTTGATCAGAGCAGATATTGCATATTGAAAATTAATACACAATGTAAAATGTTTTACTGATACATTTGTCCACATTAAAGCTTCTGCCAGACGTTTTTCACTCAATATATATTAGTCTCAATTTAATTCTGATACCTCTTTATGACTGACATAATCAAATTGGACTGTCAGTGAGAAGATTATATATTGCTCGTCTCTGGGTCAGATTCCCATCAAACTCTGAAAAAGACATTTTACGGCACACAGATGGGACACACGGCCACAGTTAGAGATACATTACCTCATTGTTGTACATCTTGCAAACGGCTGTTTTTCCAAAACACCACTACATCCTTCACTCTCCTCTGCAAAACAAATGCACCAGCTACCAGAGGCTGCATGGAGATCTTTGCGATAACAGGAAATGCTTTTTCTGTTAAACACTACCGCTTTTGTCCACAGGTGTCCGCAAAGTCAACGAAAATTCAAAACTCCTCATTGCAGCTTTAAATTCAGTTTACATTGCCTTAGTAGCAGTTTGCATCTATATGCAAGTCTAAAGTAGCATTATGTTCCCTTGTTGCAATGAAAATTAAACACACTGCAAAAATGCCATTTCAAAACACAGACAATATCTAGCATATTCAAGTAAGAAAATCCCCAAAATAAGCAAAATAATATGGCGGTGCATTAAGACATTTCAACTAGGGAAGATTTCTGGAAACAGGACCAGTATTCTCAAATCACAGTAAACAATCGTACATAGTTCTCTATGAGTAAATGATTCTTCAAACGAGATACTAAGATAGTTCAGTGGTTTTAAACCTTGTCCAAATACACCGTCTTTACAATGCAGCTACATACAACGTAGTCTTCTTGCTGTCACATTATTCATCCCGTTAGCCGTTGTTTTAATGGTTTAAGCGACACTCATTTCCACCTGAATGACTTCCATAAAATGTACAGTGTCTTCAGTTTGGTCGCTTAAGTACCTCCATTCACATCCAATGAATGAAAAACCAAAACACAACACAGTCATTGCATTGCATAGTCATCGTTCACCACTCTTGTCCTGGATATCCTTCCTTGTCAACGTTTTTGGCATAGAGCCCCACGACAGCCTCTGTGCATGAAGCCAAAACGTCTTACATAAACATGACTGACGATATTATATGAATCCATCTGGAGGACGGTTGAATCACAGCTATGTGTTCTTCCTACCGTCAGCCCAATCCCTGTAAACTGATTCTGGCCCCCAACTTTGTACAGTAGATTGAATGATTTTTGGGATGCTGTAATCTGTCCCTTATGGAGAACTGCCTGTAGCCCCTTCTGTTTACAAATCCCTCTACTTGCACAGTACTCCATGCCCCCACGCTGTGCCTCTCACATCTCAGGGCGGATGAATCATCCTAAATTGCGTATAAATCTAAATGGCCGTATTTCAGCAGGCCCTCCAACTAAGCCCGGCATTTGACAAGCTGCCCTGTTTTTAAAAGATTAAGGTTATTAAAAGCCATGTTTGTTTATTGCATATGTCTTACACAACTCCATGTTGAGCTTGTCTTATAGCCTTTGCCCTCCCTGATTCCCCAGTTAATACCCTTAGCTTCCCTCTCAGCAGAAACTCTCTGACACAGGCCAGGGGCCACAGAATGCCACTCAATAGTCAAGTATGGCAATATGGCAACATGTGCCAATGACAACCTTACTGCTCGCTTCATTGGATACAGGAACTTGAATGTTAAATATGTTAAATAGCTCAATCAAGTATATTTATCAAGTGTAGATGTCAGACCTGTTTGATGTGGGGATCGCCAGTTCAAATCCCCGTGTTACCGCCAGCTTGGTCGGGCATCCCTACATACACAATTGGCTGTGTCTGCGGGTGGGAAGCCGGATGTGGGTATGTGTCCTGGTTGCTGCACTAGCGCCTCCTCTGGCCGGTTGGGGCGCCTGTTTGGAGGGGAGGGGGAACTGGGGGGAATAGTGTGATCCTCCCACATGCTACGTCCTCCTGGTGATGTCAGGTGAAAAGAAGCGGCTGGTGACTCCACATGTATCGGAGGAGGCATGTGGTAGTCTGCAGCCCTCCCCGGCTCAGCAGAGGGGATGGAGCCGTGACCGGGACGGCTCGGGGGAGTGGGGTAATTGGACAGGTACAATTGGGGAGAAAAAAAAAAGGGGGGGGGTCCAAAAAGGAAAAAAAAGTAAGACCTGTATGATGAATCAGATGTGTGAATATGTAAACCGTCTGATATCTTTCCTTAGCAGCACAACAAACACATTTTATTTCTGTGATAACACACACACACACACACACACACACACACACACACTCACACTGACACACACAAATTTCTACTGGAACAAAGGTTTAACTCTCAGTTATAATCTAATAATTGTGGATACATGTTATCTTCTTTTGTTGTTAACAATTGCAACTACCTCTGCCCCCCCCCAGCTCCAGCGGCATTGCGTGGTCGTTCAGAGCCCCGGGGTGAGGAGCGCCAGGGGTGTCTGGGCGTGACGCGGTCCGGGCAACACCGCTGGAGCACTGTCAGCAGCCTGAGCGCTGACAGTGGTGTGGTGGGACTCAGCGACGAGAGGGAGGAGGAGGACAGCGAGCCCCGCCGCTACCGCCGCAACCGGGGTGCTGAGGTGGAGCGGGTGGACAGCGGTATTGGACCGGGCCTGGCCCGTGGCTGGAAGAGACCCTCCGCCTCTCTTCGCGCCTGGGAGGCCCAGAGACCGTGCCCAGACTGTGGCCAGAGGGACGGCATCTCCAAGGAACGCAGCGAGGGCATGTGCGAACGCTGCTCCAAGCTGCGCACTGAGAGGAAAGAGGCCATCCTTGAGTTTCTGAACACAGAGTCGAGCTACGGCGAAGACCTACGAATCATCAAGGAGGAGTTTTACTGCCCCATGCAAAGTGCCGGGCTGCTGACGGCCGAGCAGCTGGTCATCGTGTTCGGGAACGTCCAGGAGCTGATCGATGTCAATGATCGCTTTACTGAACACCTTCAAGACAGCATTGACCAGGCCTTTGACCAGGTGACCCATTCACATACAAACACATGTACCCATACATACACCGACAGGCATGCTAGAAGCACGGCACATTCATTTTGGTGTTCTGTAGTTTGTATCATACCGCACTACACAGTAATCTGTACAGTTAAAAGCTTATGTTTACAGTAGTTAAGGTTAGTGGTACAATGCCAGTCTAAACGCATGTGGTTTGGTTCCAGGGAGATGAGGACCTGCTGACAGTGTGCATTGGAGAAATCTTCCTGGAGTTTGTCAATATGCTGCCAGCCTTCCAGACCTACTGCCTTCAGCAGTCCACCTCTGTCAACATGCTCAATGCCCTGGAGAAGGAGAAGGAGCTGCTCAGGTATACATTTCTACTGAAGTGGCAAGTGGTGGCCATTATACCACAGCTTTTTTCTGCTATTTGTTGTATTGTTCTTCACCAAAGCTGAAATCTGTGATTTCCCCCAATCTGTCCTTGAGAACTACAAACAAGGTGTAACAGCCAGGTCGTTGTGTGCAGTCAGCTCAGTAGTAACCAGTCCCCACCCTTGTAAAAATGACAATCCCTGGACCAAAGCTAACACAGACAATCTGATATATTAAAACTACACCAAACTATATGGGAACATTTTTGTAGTGTAATATTGGTTGTAGAATTGGTAGATTAGCTGTCCAACACAAGCAAGCACCAGTGATATTTACTGTATTATTTATTGCCATTATTAATACTATTGTATGACTGCTGTACTTTTGTGATACTGTTAGTTATAACCTTTCAGCATGTTGTAATTCGAGTGGTCTGAGAGAAAACTAGACTTCTGCACCTCCTCTTGGAGCTGTACTCAGACGTTAAAAAAAATCTAGTCCGGGACAAAAGATTTTAGCCAATCACGGCTCATTTCAGAGAGAGCGGGCGCTCCTATTGACTGTTGTACAAACGCAGATGAGCGTGCACGCAGTTAATTTACTTCCGCCCTGCCCCGCCGGTTGCTTGTGGTTGTAACCCTAAAAACCAGCAAGACCAACTTGAAATGGCTGCTTCACATGAACAATATTAGTGTTACTAAGAGATTGGCTGGAAAAAAAACTTACATGGATAGATTATCAACTACAATACGCGTTTCGTGAATCTCGCTTTCACATTTCCTGTCTGTGCACGCGTGTAAGCTGAAGAGCGATGCGGAGGTCATTCGGTGGGAGGGGCTTAGCGGAGTGATACGAGGCAGTAGAGAGGCGGAAGGATTTGCATTGGAACGTTCAATGTTACCGACTGCAGCTTTAATTGCCTTGATCTATTCTTTTATTATTCTATTAATTCTTTCTGCTGCTGTAGCACCTAAATTCCCCCGTCTGAGGATTCGTAAAATTAATCTAATCGCCACGTCGTCATTACGTTTCAATCAAAGGTTGCATCAGTTCATCTGGATTCAACGTTTATTGACAAGTACGTTTCATCTCTCAACTAAGTGACATCTTCAGTCTAAACTGACTGCGGGTACCCCCACCCCTTATAAACAATATAGTACAATACAGTTGCATAACGACCGAAACCAACGACTAGTTTCATATGCAAATATCGGTGTGACCTTTAACTCTACTCACACCCATATTTGCATATGAAGCTGGTCGTTGGTTTCGGTCGTTATGCAACTGTATTGTACTATATTGTTTATAAGGGGTGGGGGTACCCGCAGTCAGTTTAGACTGAAGATGTCACTTAGTTGAGAGATGAAACGTATCTGTCAATAAACGTTGAATCCAGATGAACTGATCCAACCTTCTTTGGTTTTCTTACCTGGATTATTGAGCATGCATCAAGACATTTTGACTATGTTTCAATCCTTTTCCTGCTTAAGTAGAGACGTGTTTGCTGCTGCACCAGTGTTTGACCTACCTGGTCAAAATGTTCCAACAGTGATGTATGGAGAGTGTTTTTAGCAATGGTAAATGTTCCAGTTAGTATTATATAACCTGACTATATCATCCAGATGGATAAAAAAAAACTATTTAATAATGGAAAAACATCCTAGATTTCAGCTTCAAAATGTAGCTCAAGTCGCCATCCCATCACACACAACATAAAGCTCGATGTCAATGAGAATAAACATCTACTTTTCAATGTCGCTATCCACAGCATGAGATAGGCAGTGAGTTTTTCATACTTGGAGTAGAAATGACAGGACTGCATAAGGTTTATAACATTCCAGAGACATTCCAGCCCTTTCTTCCTGTTGCTCTGTGCGAGGGGGAAGAGTCACTTTGGGAGCCAAGTTTCCTGATTCTACTACAGCTATGCTGAGTAATTCGTAATGGAAGAGACAGAAGGCTATCACTAATTCATTAGAGAGCCTATTTTGAGTAGAGAGCTCAAATCAGTGATATTTTTAGACCCAACCACAGCTCACCCATAAGACATGGGCTGTCCTGTGATTTCCATTAATCAAAGGGAAAATACTTTTTCCATGGACAGATTGTAACCATTTCTCTCTCCTGTCTCTATTTTTTTCCTCTCATTTTTCCTCTAGAATCTTCCTAGACGTGTCCCAGAATGACAACACGGCACTGCGTCGCATGAACCTGCGCTCCTTCCTTATGGCGCCCCTCCAACGCGTCACCAAATACCCCCTCTTGTTGAGCCGCATCAGCAAGGCCACCACCGAGTGCCACCCGGACCATGCACGTCTGCGGGAGGCTAAGAGCCGTGTGGAGTCCCATCTGGAGCACATCAACATGAAGACCAAACAGGAGGGCACCGGAGTCACCTGGTCCCTGCGCTCCTTCCGCCGCGACAGCCGCAAGAACCGCGAGGTCATCAACATCGAGATGCGGGAGATGTCCATGAAGACAGTGGGCTGGGCCAGGGAAAACACTCGCTTTGTTATGGAAGGGCCGCTCCAGCTGTCCCAGCCAGCAGATGGCCAGTGGGTGAAAAAGGGCAGCAAGGCACTCAAATTTCAGAATGTCCAGAGTCTGCTGATGGTGCGGATGCAGCAGGCCGGGGAGGTCCCAGGATTGGGAATGGACCCGGGGGCCAGGGGGGACCAAGTGGAGCTGGCAGGAGAGAGCATTCGGGACGGCGTGCTGGTTCTGATCAAGGACAAGAGTAGCGGGAAGTTCACAGTGCTCAGAGAGCCAATACGCCTGGGGAACTGCGTGGTGTCTGCGGACCCGGAGTGCGAGGACACGTTTGAGGTACTCGACATCCGACGGGAGTCCTTTGTTTTCCGGGCGTCGGACAAATCCCGCACCCAGCAGTGGTTCCGTCAGATCAAAAGGTACACGCGAGACCTGGGCCCCTGGAGAAAGAGACGCAACGCTCTGCCCAATATTATGATCAACACCAACCAGACCCGCTCCTGAGGCACACCGTGTCCCTCTTCTTGCTAGACGCACCCTTGTAAATACCACCAGAGACACACTGACAACATGAAGGATTTTTCTGAATGACTTCACCGGTGGTTTTTCAGATTTCAATGAAAAAAGGTCTTTCTCACGTCTCATAAGGGTAAGATTGTGAAAACATACAGCACTTTTTCCTTTTTTCCCCCCTTTTTCTTTTATTTCACAAAACTACAAGTGCGTCATACTGTCTCAAAATGATGTATGAATATATATTTTAAGTTGGAATAACCCAAAAAAAAAGACTTGGGTTGGAGTGCCGCCAGCCTTGATTGTAAAGACTGCTGTTGAAAAGGACAGAACTGTGTTTTCAGTATACTAAACAAGGCATCTGTTGAAAAGCATGACTGCAAAAAAAAAAGAAGCAAAATAGTTGAAAAAAACTGTAACGTTATTTTTTTTTTAAACAAGAGGCACAGGTTCAGTTGAAAAAACTATCACCTGGGTTTGGTATGTGTTCTTTGGGAGACGTGGTTTGCTTGCCTGGCCAGTAGTGAAGTCAGTCACTGCCCTCTCCCATCCGTCTGTCTGCCTCCATCTACTTGATGCTGGAGCCAAAGCAACGTACACTGCCAGAGAAGCAGTTTAGCCAGGGCCGCTCATTAGCAGGTAGTAGTAGAAAACGGGGCGAACCTCCTGTATCACTGTGTTTTTGGTGAATGGTGACATAACAGCAATAACTTCTGAAATGACAGTAGGTACACACGCATTTCCTCTCTCAACAACTCCGTCGGCTTTCTCGAGATAACGCTTTTCATGACCCTATTTTGGATGCGAGCGGTATTATTAAGCAGCACTGGTTGAATTCAACTGTAATCTTTCCATCAGGTCTTGTTTTGTCAGTGTTAGTGTCGTTGTACTGGATGGACTTGGCCCCCTCCCCCCGCCTCCCCCTCCAACCCATAGCATCTCATCACTAAGTTGGGTTCCTGTTCCATTGGGAACCCGTGGAACAAAATAAAATCTTAGTGCCATTATAGAGCTGTCCGTGGGAACTCGTGTCCGCCCCTCTTCAGAGCTCAGTCACCCTCAAATGAACGAGGTCAAAGCCTCAATTTATTACACGGTCTTCGACCGTGATAGTGGGTTAGTGGGCCATGGAAGGCCCCGCTCAAAATGTCCCAGACATCTCACAAGTCATCACATGGTTTCACAGCTGTGTGCTATTAAATGACAAGAAAGAAAAAATTCTTTGGTGCCTTGGTATTTGATTATGCTAAATTAACTAAGATATTTGTAATTGCCACGGTTGCATTTACACTGAAGAACTGGCATAGACTGCCCCCTGTTGCCATGAGACAAAATGGCACTTATCTAGGATAGATACTCATGGGCAATACAGCAGTAATCGTTCCATGTCCAGTACCTTGCTGCTAACGCAGGGTCTCCTGGTTTACCGGTTCTCTCTGTCCTACTTGTTTTGACTACTCCTGACATGTTTTTATTGTTATTATTATTACTATTATTATTATGAAGGCTCTGATTTCTGTTTGATGCACTTTATGATTCATTTCTAGATCCAGAAAAAGGTGATAGAACACACACACACACCGGTAAAACTGCTGTTAGAAACTGTATTATGTTGTGTCGTATATTCAGTTCTGTGTTCAAAAAGAAGCCCAGATGACCGGAGCAGGTCAGCTGGCCTTTTGCTCAAACCAAATCCTGTGTTGGTGTCACAGAGCAGCGCTGCCAGAGGACGTCGCTGAGGTCTGGGGGGGGGGGGGGGGTTACAGCACGCGCCTGGTGGTCACTGCCATTCTTCCAATGGCATCAACACTGTTAAGAACCACTTCCACAAATCCACACAAACACTGCAGCTGCCGCCACTGTCCATAAGAGGACGCCATTTTAGACAACCCTCTTCTCCGAATTAGACCTGCTGAGTTACAAACCGTTTCTTTTCCTCTGTATTTGAAAGACCTTATATTTCCCGATGTAATATATTGTGAATTATATTAAAATATTTTAAATGCAACCCTTGCGTTCTCTCATTTCTCTCAGGTGTAAGTGCTTGGTAAGCACAATTGTGCACACAGAACTTAAACTCGCTGAATAATCTCATCTCGCTCAGGGACTATTTCACTGTCTGTGGTTCTTAAATGTAAAGGTACATGGAAGTGAACCGTTACCTAGGAATATGTGCATTGCATTTGACTTTTTTTTACTTTAAAGCACAACATAGAGAACAATGTGAACCCATGCATCAAAAGATGTGCAAAATCCACTGGTGGCAACGGGAACAGAACTATCACCGTTATTTCAGACACAGCTGAGGACCCCCATGAAGTTCAACCTAACATAACCAATGATACACAGGCGATTCACTTTTATCCAGCGTGCCTTACACCACCACCACCACACTCATGGGCAATCCCAAGGGGATTCACACCACCAACCCTGGCAGTGCTTGTGCCATGCTTTCATAGCTGAACTGCAAAGAACCTGAGGAAGAAACTTTGTTGAACCTATGTAAGAACCATTGTTCAGTGTTGGAATATTGATTCTTTTTTCTTTTTTGTTGAGATACTTTATTAATCCACATGAGGTAATTGGTCTCTGCATTTAACCCATCCTAGCTGTGTAGCTAGGAGCAGTGGGCAGCTGCGGCACCTGGGGACCAACTCCAGTTCTTTCCATTGCCTCGGTCAAAGGTACAGACAGGAGTATAAACCCTAACATGTATGTCTTTTTGATGGTGAGAGGAAACCGGAGCACCGGGAGGAAACCCATACAGACACAGGGAGAACATGCAAACTCCACACAGAGGACGACCTGGTATGACCCCCAAGGTTGGACAACCTCGGGGTTCGAACCCAGGACCTTCTTGCTGTGAAGCGACAGCGCTAACCACTGTGCCGCCGTGATGGGAGTAGATTTGCTATTCCACTCTGTGTACCCGCACTTTCACATTTACCCGTCATTAATAAATTCCATGGCTAGCACAAATAACATTAGTTTTAGCCCTAACAATGGCATCAAATCGAGCTGCATTTTCAGCTGTCAAAGAATAAACATGGCACTGAAATTTCAAAAAAAATGTTTTTAAAGCATTTTAAGAGCAACTGATCCAAAAAAGGATTCTGATCAAACAATTATAATATACAGCACATATGGAAATCAAATGGAATCATTTGTAAGCAGAGTCAAATTCGCTTATAACTCCAGGAGACAAAAGCATGTAATGAACAGAGCAAAAGCAGAGTATTCCTAGAAAATACAACTAACTACACTATACAAGCAAAAAGGAAGTGACTGAAGCAGACTGTCCAACAAACTGAAAACTAACATGGCGTTGTATCGAGTGAAAAACAATGTTCCACGCTACAAATGAAGCCTAACATGCAGCACGCCACCCTGTTGGAAGAACCTTCAACATGGTGACTCATGACATCATAATGTGTGATGTTATCCAGACAAAGCATCGCTTCACAAACAAAAGGTGAAAATGGCACAACAGACACACTCCACTGGCACCATTCTGCTGGCGTACCCTGACAGCTGTATAAGTGACCCTAACAAGATGGCGAGGCTATAGCTTTTATTTCCTGTCAAGGGCACGCAAGTCATTTCTTTGGCTCAGCCTTTCCTGGGGCCTCATTTACAAAACTTCCCACGTGAAAGTTCTGTGTGTTTTGTTTTTTTTTTTTTTTTTTATATATATATATATATATACAGTGCAAGCCAAAGTGGTGATCTGCAGATAGATTTTTTTTCCTGCAATGAACCAATATCAAAAACTAATCAAATTGCTATTAACCAAGGTAGCAATTTAAGATGATAAATGCATACATTGTTTGTTTTTTTTAGCCTTTATGACAGTTTACATCATACGATCCGTTCAAGTACACATTCTTATAAATGAGGCCCCTGAACTCTCTAACGAGTCCATTTGGATAACTTAACATTTTGACAGCATATTCAGAGGCCGAAGAAATAGCATCATGCTTTAAGACATTTTTATAAAAACGAGATACTCACTTTTGTAGTTTACCAATAAACACAAACAACCACAAAACATAAGCTCAGCGTGGCCGCACCTCTTTTTTGTGTGGCCATCAACTTTCAAAAATTAAATGTCAATATCGTGTAACTCAGCGACAAGAACGTGGGAGTTTCACTATCACAAAACCAACTAACAATGAAAAATGTTTACTGGATGACGCTGTCACAAATGAACTTTTTTTCTTTTTAAAATACAGCATCTTATGGAACCTCCTAATTTAACCATCAAACCGATGTTAGTTGTGTCGCCAACTTTTCCACCTATCCTGACAGACTGTCATCCTTTTGAAAGACGCTGCTCATGTATGAACACACACACACACACGCACACACACACACACGCACCAGTCTCTCTCACAGTCTGTCCTAGGCTGCCGGGGCCTCAGGCAGACCCCTGGGGTCGTGACCCAGAGTTGGGGGGGTGAGGTCTCCAGTCTGCAGCAGTCGCAGAGAGGTCCCAGCCTAGAGTAGCTCGCCACCCTCCCCCTTGGGCCACCCTAAGTGTCCCCACAGCACGTCCACCTCCAGGGTTTACTTGTCTCCCCCGACGTCGGACTCCTTGGCCAGGCCACGGATGGACAGGTCATACACAACCTCCTCGATCTTCTTCACGTCGTACTTTAGGCCGTCGTATCGCTTGCGCAGGGGGTCGTTCTTTAAGTTGAGCAGGCGGAAGCCAGAATCCAGGTCGTTGATGAAATTGGAGATGCGAAGTGGCCTGCTGTAATCGCCCGCCGTCACACTGTTCACCGCTAGCCGCGACTGGAGCAGAAAACAAAGAGGAGGTGTCGAAGCCAAATTCACAGAAATTCTCTTCGTGTTCTCTGAAATGAGGTGTAAGCTGTTCAGGTACATTTACAGAGCACAGACTTTCACAGCCATCCCGTCAACTCTGATGACTGGAATTTCCTTGGGGCAAGCAAGACATAACACTTGAGGTGTCCTTTGGATGACTAAAAACAAGCTGTTGTCACATAGTAGCGTACGCAAAATTTTAGTCAGTGTCACCACATCTGTGTTATTCAATAATCAATGTTCACTGACTTTTCAGTTGTAAGACACAACATTTCTTTCATATATATCATGTATTAACCTTTACTTTGTTTATTAATTTCACTGCAAAACATCTGACAACACATCACAAAGGTTACAAAATTTCACTGAATGAAGCTCACACTCCCAATGACAAACCTTCTTTAAAACTCTTTGCTTAGGTCATCAAAAGCTTTTGATGGTCTAAGTAAAGTGTTTCTTAATCTATTGCTTTCCCTAAATTGTAAACCCTGATAATCTGGTGTGGAAAACTGCAACAATATAACATCACTTTCTGTCACTTAGAATAAAAAGGGTAATGCTTGTGTTCTTTTCATTAACAGTGTAACAGGATTCAAAGCATCGCAGATGGTTAAGAACCCACAGGACTTACCAGTTCACTGGCCATGATAAGTACACCTGCTAAGTAGTCCTCCACATCCAGGTGAAAACCTTTCTCTCGGACTACCTCGACTGCAGGGTGGGGCAAAAAGGGGAGAATTTTTTTTTTTTTTTTACAGACGGCAGACCAAGTGAAAGAGTAGAACCCATCTTATATATAATAGCACTTACTGCCAAGAATCTGGGCCACCTCCTCCCGGGTCACCAGACCCTCGCTCTCAAGGTAGACCACAAAGGCTGCCAAAAAGGTCAAGCGCTGCAGAACAAACCGCCAGTGTTCATGGAACCTTGAATGGGGGACGTTACAGAAAACAGAGGAACAAAACATCTGTCAAGCACAATCTCAGTAGGGTTTCAAATTTCTGACTTCATATGACACAACTGAAACAAGTACTTTAAAAAATCAAGTATTTTCATTCCTAGCTCAATGATGCATTGTCATCAGAAATGTAGACTTTTATTCAGAACTCATTTTGTACACTAAAGACATTTAAAAATTGTTGACTTAAGCTAATTAAGCTTGTTTTCAAGTGAAATAAAATGTTCCTCCAGAAGCTTTCAGTTAGTCAGCCACACAATTTCTACAGGAAAATGTAGTTTTCAATTTAGTAAATTAGTTTTGCTTTACTATTTTTCCCTCATGGAAGTCAATGGCAATGAAAAAATAGTGACAGCTGGTAGTCAAATTGTCAACACTTTCATACTAATCAAAGATATCAAATTTTTAACAGTAACAGCCTGAAGCAGGCAAAAGTTTGTCTGCTTTTAACGAGCCCATATATTACCCACCATTACATCTACTACTTCTAACTAATTCAGCTCTTTTTCAAAAAGAAATGAATATAAGAATGTAGCGATTTAACAGAATAAATACTGACATATTCGTCTAACAACATTTGAATTTATGACTAAACTATTTAACAGGGAATACACTTCATGGCATTGATTCCCCTTTCAAGTGAAAGGGAAATGGTTAACACAAGAGCACTTATGCACTTTTTATTCTAACCCACCTATTTTCTCCATGAAATGTACATTTCTCAATAAACTGAATGGTTCAGGTAGTTCCCAGTACTAGTTTCATATAGTATTCAAGGCCAAAAGAACCCCTTTAAAAAAAATGCCGGAAAAAACAAAAACAACCGAATGCCCCAGCTTTTTAATCATGATCATATCTAAATATCTACAATGAATGGTCTGGATAACTAACAAAAAAAAGAAGAAAAAAAAGCAACTATTCTAAATGTGTCTTGAGAGAGTGGGATCATACCTGTAATACTGTTCCACAGGAAATTTAGTTTTAAGGTCTGCAAGGTGTGTCCTAACTGTGCAGAACAATTCCCGTGCCTTTTTACATTTACTTGGAACTGTTTGGACAACGGAAATAAAAAAGCAAAAAACAAAACACAACATCATTCAAAAGGAGCAGTAATAAACAACGTAGATAACTCAACTTCAGTCACCAGTCATGAAAATCAACCAACAAGTCATGAAAATGCCAGCTGTGCCAGTGATGGGTCATGGTGGTAACAGTGACATAGATGATCACAACAGTACTTATTCTATTTTACTCACTTTCTTTAAAACCACATGGTTGGTGTACACTTTGGAGTACTGTCAGGATTTCCCTGGCAGTCTGTTCCAGGACCTGAACCACCTTGCGAATCTCCTATAATAGTGCATACAAGGGTGGTCATGAAAAAAAGTCAGCAGAAAGCACATTCAAGCAAGAATTTCGGCTCAACAATGTGAAATGAATTCATATAATGTTCTCTATCAACGTGGACAGCAAGTCCAGGTTATTCCCAAGAGTCACTATGCGCACACTATCTTTTAGTTACCATTTGCACCACGCATGTAAAATGTTGGCTAAGCGAGTGCTAAACATCGATAGCGCTTAGCTTTGATACTAGCTAGTTAACTGGTGATCGTGCTTGTTTTATCAATACCTCTCTTACGTCCTGGTCCGCACTCAGGAAGCCTTGGATATAGCTGAACATCTCGGTTACAGACATCGTCTACAGTTCACAGAGGTTTCGCCGATGTATTTTGAGAAACATAAAAGCAATTCATCAACGTGCTCACGGCTTGCGAGGGTTTCCGTTTGTTAGATATGTCGCAGGGAATTTACGTCATCACTCAGCGGCCCTCCTCACTGGCCCCGCAGCACCTCATCGCTCCTATCGGTTGTGTTGTGTATTTCTGTTAAAGAAAAACAACACTAAAGAATCAGAATCTGGTTTATTGGCCATGTATGTTTGTACAAACATGTAATTTGACTCCGCTTTCGTGGCTCTCTCGGTGTACTTAACACAACACAGCAATACAACAATCTTAAGAGATATAAACAAGGATTGGCTTATACAGGCAAAATGAGAGGCGATAAAGTGCGATGGTGCAGAGACGTTAGCAGGTTACTTTGCTGTTAGAGCCCCCACACTATGGAACTCTTCCTGTTGAGCTGAGACGAACTAAGTCTCAAGCTTCTTTTAAATCTCGTCTCAGAACTTTTCTTTTTATCAAAGCTTTTACAAATGTTTGATTTTTTTTAAAATGTATACTGTTTTTATTTTTACTCTTATGTAATCTTACTCTTATTTTTGCATTGTCTGGTTTTATTTTATTTTATTTTATTTTTTGTGAAGCACTTTGTAACATTATTGTTTTAGAAAAGTGCTATATAAATAAAATTATTATTATCATTATTATTGTTATTACTACTACTACTACTACTGCTATTATTATTAGCATTCACACTATTGCTGTGCAGTTCTTTCTTTCTTTATTTTTCTTCCGCCCATTTTTGACACTTTGTAGCTCCTTCATACTTTTAGCTACTGAAACCATTCAACTATCAAAATGTTCGACTCATTAAGGGCATTATTGCTCTCCTTTCAGATTTTCCATACCTTTTGAACTTTTTGAAATATTCAACTTTTTTCAGCCATTTTTTGAATGGGAGTCAATGGGGGACTTTTGCAACCTTTCCACCTCTTTTACTCCTTCATACTTTTAGCCACTGAAACCATTCAGGTATCAAAATGTTCATCTCCCTTCCGCGTCCTGTCAGACCGTGACCTCTTCAATGATCAGTCTCAGCTGACTGCAGGTGTCCCCTCCCCTCCCCTATAAACAATACAGTGGCATAACGACCGGAAACAGCGATCAGTTTCATATGTAAATTATCACGCCATTAACTAGTGTTTCAATGGGAATGTGTACTATTCAGAGGATTGGGAATAGTTGCAATCAAAACATTATAAGATGGCGACAGATAATAATAATGATAATAATAATAATAAATCAAACTTATACAGCGCTTTTCTAACACTCAAAGTCGCTTTACAATAAACGGGTGAAACAAGACAACATAACACAAACATACAGGGGTGGATGGGAAGGGGGGCTACGAGAGGTAGAAGCGGTAGCCACATACGACACTAGCAGTACTCTCCGACTTAAACACATACAAAAGGGCAAGAAAAACAAAAACAACAGCACAGTAGACGTTGATTTTCTGTAGGGGTTTACTCCTGTAGCATATTCCTCTCCCGAGGTAACCACTAGGCAGTGGTACTATTTAACCCATAGACTGGGGCTGGTTCGAGGTACTCTCAGCCCCCCCCCCCCCAGGTCAAGGCATGGTCATTTCCTCCTCTCATAGATGACGTCTTTAACATCCCGTTCAAACCAGCGTTCCTCTCTATCAAGGATATGCACATCCTCATCCTTGAAGGGGTGGCCGCTGGCCTGTAGGCGGGTGTAGACTGTTTCTATACCTGGTTGTTTTGGTGTACAGTACTCTGTAGCGCCTACCAGAGGGGAGGAGTTGGAACAGGTTGTGACCAGGATGTGACGGGTTTGCAGTGATGTTGTCTGCCTGTTCCCTGACTCTGGAGATCTATAAGTCCTGAATGGAGGGCAGGTTGGCACCAATGATTTATCTCTGTAGACTTAACTGTCTGTTGTAGTCTGTCCCTGTCCTGTTTAGTAGCCAATCCAAACCAGACAGTGATGGATGTGCAGAGGACAGATTGGATGATTGCAGTGTAGAACTGAATCAGCAGCTCCTGGGGCAGGTTGAACTTCCTGAGCTGGCGGAGAAAGTACATCCTCTGCTGGGCCTTTTTGATGATTGTGTCTATGCTGGATGCTCACCTTAGGTCCTGGGAGGTAGTGGAACCCAGAAATCTGTAGATTTTCACTGCAGACACCATGCTGTTGAGTATGGTAAGGGGGGTCAGTGTTGGGGGCTCCTCCTGAAGTCCACTGTCATCTCCACAGTTTTGAGTGTGTTCAGCTACAGGTTGTTATGGCTGCACCAGAGGGCCAGCTGTTCAACCTCCCATCTATTTGCAGACTCGTCACCACCCCGGATAAGGCCAATGATGGTTGTGTAATCTGCAAACTTCAGGAGTGTAACAGACGGGCCACCTGAGGTGCAATCGTTTGAGTAGAGAGAGAAGAGTAGAGGGGAGAGCACACGTCCCTGGGGGGTGCCAGTGCTGATTGTCCGGGTGCTGGATGTGATTTCCCCAAGCCTCACCTGCTGCCTCCTGTCTGTCAAGAAGTGTTTAATCCATTGGCAGATGGGTGGGTTTGGAGTGGAAGATATCTGGGACGATGGTGTTGAACACTGAGCTGAAGTCCACAAACAGGACCCTTGCATATGTCCCTGGGGAGTCAAGGTGTTGGAAGATGTACTGCAATCCCATGATGCCTGCACTTTCCACTGACCTGTTGGCTTGTTAGACAAACTGCAGGGGGTCGATTAGGAGGCCTGTGATTTCCTTCAGGTGGGCCAACACCAGTCTCCCAGAGGATTTCATGACCAACGAAATCCTTTTGCTTTCAGCCCATTGCCCTGACAGTCATTTTCATGATTGTTAGGGAGATGGGCCTGTAGTCATTTAATCCTGTGATACAGGGTTTCTTGGGGACCGGGATGATAGTGGCGCTCTTGAAACAGAAGGGGACTTCACACAGCTCCAGTGATCTGCTGAAGATCAGTGTGAAAACGGGGGCCAGCTGGTCAGCACAGACTTTCAGACAGGAGAACGTTTTTCAGACTTCAGTCTCTGGAAGAGCTGATACACGTCCTCAACCAGATCCTGAGAGTGGATCTGTGTTGAGCACATGCGGTAAAAGATATAAAAGTCAAGTCAATTGTATTTGTATAGCCCAATATCACAAATTACAAATTTGCCTCAAGGGGCTTTACAGCAACACAACATCCTGTCCTTAGACCCTCGTATCGGACAAGGAACCAAAAAAAAAGAAACTAAGAATTAAATTAAAGATGAAAAACGCATAGAGAAAAAAAATCAATTCTAGGAATTACATATATTAGCAGATTTCTATGCATAATTCAACGTCAAACTGAGCTTTATTTGAAATCCAGTCACAGCTTTCAAATGGGACATGAGCACACAAAAAACAAACGCACCGTTCATGATGCAGGTGCTACCTTGGTAGCCGCGTCTCTCATCTGGTTACTGGAAGCACGAGGAGCTTGAGGACAGGCCCTCCTCCGACGAGCAGTCTGATCCCTGCCAGAGGCTGCCGGCCACTGGCTCTGGCTGAAGAGAGAGGATCTCAACTGGACTGCAAGAGGGCCATCAACCAGCAGGAGGGGTAAAAGCAGAGCTGGTGCACCTGGCACGCCAGAGGTCACCGCTGAGCCCTCTGGAGATGAAGGCCCATCATGGACGAACCATCAGGGAAGGAGGGTGCACAACGGATGACCGCAATGACGTGATTCACTCAAGACACCAAGCCTCAAAGTGATGATTATTGGACTGTACTATCAAGTCATACGGGTTCAACACTTTTTTCCCCCGCAGTAGCATCTTTGTTTTCCCCGTTTAAGTACTGATTTTGAGCTAGGCTGTGGCGCCCCGGCATGACGAGGTCTACCGTGTATCCTGTTGATGGCGCCAAAGCTGCGCGCCGCAGTGAAACAAAAGCAGCCTGTGGCTCGGTCCCCTAACACAACACAACAAGACTCCGAGGGGAAAGGTGTCGACTCGTCTACCTCTCCGTTCACCTACGCTACTCTGCCCTGAATTTAAAGGATTTTTTTTCACCTCCCCCCCTTAATGCGTCGCCTTTTCGTCACCTTGACACTTTGGTAGAATGCGACTAGTTGCCGTTGTTTTCCAGTGAAATGGAGAAACCCCCGGCAGAGGATGAGTGCGTGGATTCAGGAGCGGAGACTGGAGGGTGAGTCGAGAGAGAGAGAGAGAGAGAGAGAGAGAGAGAGAGAGAGAGAGCGCGCGCGCGCGCGAGAGAGAGAGAGAGAGAGAGAGAGAGAGAGAGAGAGAGAGAGAGAGAGAGAGAGAGAGAGAGAGAGAGAGAGAGAGAGAGGGAGAGAGATTTTATTTTTCAACAATACTATAATAAAAATTGCAAAAAGTTACTACGCAATAAGCAGGATGAAAACCAACATGTGGTCAGTAACATAAGAGTCACAGAATCTAAATCATCTCAGAGAGAGAGAGAGAGAGAGAGAGAGAGAGAGAGAGAGAGAGAGAGAGAGAGAGAGAGAGAGAGAGAGAGAGAGAGAGAGAGAGAGCAGCGACTATACAGAGATGTAACGGCTACTGCGAACAACATGAAGCTTCATCGATGACTTAATTACTGACTGACAAACGTAATACCGTAATACCGTGAGACTTCTTCTTTGGTTTTGGTCAGACAGGCTGAATCAGTTCAGTTTGGCAGGTTCCAGACGCAAAACTTGGTAGCGTCTCAACTGGCAGCCATTAACCCCGACGCGCTTTAGATTACGCTGCAACATGGCCATCTAGTTCATTTATGTGCTAATTGGTAATTATTAAGCATGTGGTGCAGGAGATGTAATCCCAGCATCTCGCTAAAAGTTTGCGATCTTATTTACGTCACCAGTTTGGCTCTGAGAGCAACTTTAAGACTATATTTATGACCCGAGTCTTTAAATGAGTTTAATGAATGTGTTGTTCACTCTGTTTACAGCTGCTAGGCAAAGATGTCTCCCGGTTTTCTTTGCGGTATGTACTGTTGTACCAGTGTTTAGTGTGTGTTTGTGGTAGACAAAGACCCTAGATTACTAATTACCCCCTTTTTCAGACTTGACTAGCATGGTTGACTACTCTTCTTAAAAGTTGTTTATCCTCTGGGTATTCACTTCAGTTGGTGTGAGAGGGAAACACAACGGGCCGCAGTTATGTGCTGCCGCATCGTCCCCATCAGTGGTTGTTGACTCTCATATGGAAGTATAAAAGATGCAGTCTATGTCCTTGCAATGTTCTTGACTTCTGATTACAAGTCAGTTTCATCCCATTTGCACATACGTTGAAGGGTAAGAGTAACTGTGGCAGGGTTGGCTCACTTTATATCAACACAGGACCATGTCGTTGTGGGGGTCACCTGGGGTCAGTGTTTGCATTAGCTAAAACATAACGTGTGTGTGTGTGGTCACGTGCTTGTAGGTGTTACACATGTTCATGCTATGTGTACCTCACTCCGTGTGTGTAGTACTATCCAAACCTCTTCACTTCCCCTTGAGCTATGTCTTCAAACCACTTGTCTGATGAAATAAACCATTGCACATGCTCCCTCCTGTCTTCCGCTCTCTATCCAGATAGACAGACAGACTGATGGATGGACAGATAGATGGATAGACAGATACTTGCATAAACATACATACGCCGACTTAATCCCTTTCCTTCGTCCTCCCCTTCTCCATCCACCTCCTTCTCCCTCCCCCCGTCCCTCGACATTTACTACCCTGGAATAACGGTGGAGTTTATTAATCAAATCAGAGAAACTCGACACTGTTCAGTTCTCCACGCATCATTTGAAGATGTTTAGGGCCTGTCGGGTCGCTCTCCAGCCAGACTTTGTATGCCTGACTGGTCGGCAGCCTCACTCGGCCTCGATATGAGTTTGTTGTCCTTGGACAGAGATGAAGTGAGACGGGTCGAGGTGCTCTTCCAGTTCAGGCTGCCGGGAGCTGGGCGGCCGAACGCACACCCAAGAGCAGAGTTGAAAATAAACTCCCCCAGATTGCCCGAACACCACCTCCACCACACATAAACCTTAGGCTTCACCGCTCTACTGAGAACGGCTCGCTCTCTCTCACTCTCTCTCGCTCTCCTCTTCTCTTCTCTTCTCTCTCTCTTTCACTTTCCACTTGTTGTAACATTCTTCCATATGCAGGGGTTTTCCTCCTTGTGGAAGAAGGCGATGAGTTTCCCTCTGTGTCCTTCCATTCCAGCTTTCTTGCTTCTAAACCGCCCTGCAAGTCCTTTCCTCCTCTCTTCCTTGTGCGTCAAGATGACATTTTGGCTTCTGCGTTGCCTCATTTTTTTCCCTTCTCCATAGCTTTTTCTACTGTCTTCGCCTTAGCATCCCTTGCCCCTTCAGTCCCCCTCCAACCCCACCCCCCATCCATTCTCTTTACTAGAGCACGGATGGCCATTAGTTGGATTGATAACCTCCTGCGGCAGGAAACGGGCCCTCTGTTTCCTGCCGCCCTCCTGTTCCAACAGCCTTTATTGGGTTAGAGAGCAGAGTCACACTGGAGGGCTGTGCGGAGGGATGCTGATGTTCTCTGGACGTCAGCTGAGTCCCGTGTGGGACCAGCCTCGTCAGATTACGTGGTGTGACCGGTCGGTGAATTGAAGTTACATGTGAATCCATGTTACAGGATTATGGGTGAGGGACAGGGTGACGTTTGTGTGATAACAGGCTAGTCCATTCTCTATTGTTAGTGGTGGTGGTGGTGGTGGTGTGTGTGTGTGAGTGTGTGCATGTGCAGGGGGCCACAGGAGGCCACATGCCAGGGCAATTTTGTGTTGTCAATTATACACATGTTAGAAATGTCTAATCCCTTGAGACCAGATTACCAGCGCCGTTAATCCACTTCTGTTTTTAATCCGAATTTGAACATGTCGTTTTTGGATTAGAAATATCATTTTCACTTTTCAGTTTTAGGATAATGGTGATGTTGACGGCGGGGCGGGGGGGGGGTGATCTGTATCACCTTGTGTATGGGTTTGGTGTGTGTAAACAGACAGGGCAGTCTCATTGTTGCCCCTGTGTTTAATGTCAGAGAGAATCCACTGTGACATTGTGAGCGGTCGCAGTTTTGTCGTGGAGCCGTTCCAACTGTTTAACCAGACGGAGGCTTTAGTGCTTCCTTTGAAACAGAAGTGTGTTAGCCGTTAAATCATTCCAGTTACACCTCATAATGTAAACCCCTGTCTCCTCTCTGTTTCTCATCCTCCTCCGTTCGCTCCTTCTTTCTCTTACATCTCTCTCTCTCTCTCTCCTTTCTGTCTCTTCCTGTCTTTCGCTGCAGGTCTGATTACAGTCCCCTGTCCTCAGCCAGCAGTAAGTAAAGCAGTGCTGATACAAAACATGTCTGCCAGTGACAGAACTCTGCAGAAGCCAAATACACACACATGCCCACACACTGCACACACACACACACTGCACACACATGCACGTGCACACACACGCTGCACACATGCACGTGCACACACACGCACGCACACACACATGCACATGCACACACACATGCACAGACACACACACTGCACACATGCACGGGCACACACATGCACACACACTGCACACACACATGCACATGCACACACACATGCACACACACACACAGCAAACAAGCTCGAGGCTTTCTCACTCCAATACACACAGACATCCCAAATCCACTTTCCAGTCTTCCAGTGCTGAGGAAGAGATTCAGACAGAAGAGTGGAGGTGTAGCGCTCCCATAGGGCTCCCTACTGCAAGGCGTTCATGGAGGCTGCTCAGGTTCAAATCTTGTCTTTTTGTGATGCGTATGTTTGGGTGTATGTGTGTGTGTGTGGGGGGGGCATGCAATGTTTTGCTTGTGTGTGGGTTTGCATAGGTTCTGACCTCTTCTTGGCTTTGTTGCCATGACCAGGCCCTCCACAGCCTCCACAATGCGAGGATTATATCCAATATTAGCCTATTAATCTGGCCTGCAGGAAGCTGGGTTATCCCCCGACCCCATCCACAGCTCAGGAAGTATAGGGTCACACGTCGGCGCAGAGATGCGTGTGCGCATACACACACACACACACACACACACACAGTAGGACAGCAGTGTTTCTGGTGTGCTCTTCCTTTCATGTTTCCTGTGTCTGCTGCTGTATCAGATCAACTTCTGCCCACTATTGTCTCTGTCTCAGTGGCCATAAATACAGGATTCAGGGAGCGCATGCGCACGCGCGCGCGCGTGCGCACACACACACACACACACACACACACACACACACACACACACACACACACACACACACACACACACACACACGGACATGCACACACAAAGTAGAAGATAAGGAAAAGAGGACGTAGACTTTAGACATAGTAAAGTGAAGGCATACCCTCTCAAATAAGGGAAGAACAGCTTTGTAGATCCCAGCACAGGTCTTCTCCTTCTTCTTTTTTTTCTTCTTTTTCTTCTTCTTCTCCTTCTTCTTCTTCTTCTTCTTCTTCTTCTTCTTCTTCTTCCGACAGGCAGAGGCAGAGAGAGAAACTGACTTCTCACTGGGTGGCAGGCGGTAGCAACCTTTGAGAGATCCTCCGGTTTGCCAGACGTGATTTGAGTGCTGGCGTGGTGAATGCATCCCAGGGTACCCGCGGACGATCTCATTGTGTGAATTCCTTCTGTTGAGTCTCACTGAGTGACGTTCTCTTTCAGAGATGACAGGATGGAGGGATGTGATGTTGCTCTGGTGACAGATTTTTTTGAAATTTACGAAAAGAAAATTTACTGACTGCATCAGTTTCAAGCTGGCTTGTATGTGTGTGTGTGTGTGTGTGTGTGTGTGTGTGTGTGTGTGTGTGTTCCGTCTTTGTATATCATTTCATATGTGCGTATGTTAGGCCCATGGGCAGGGTTGCGTGCATCAACAGTCTCTCCAGTCTTCCGTCTCTGTACAAGTCAAGTTAGGTTCTGGTACAGAGGATGGTAATGTTTATACAGCTGCTTTTGCCCCCCGACCTTTGCCCTCAGCGTGGATCACACGTAAACTTGACATAGATGTGTCATTATCATACTGGGCCATACGATTTGAAATCATCAATGGTGCTCTCGACCCAAGTTATATTGTAAAACCCTGCAAGAGAGACTACAGGACACCACATGTGTTGCAGAGGTCATAGTGAAAAACAGCCTGCCTTTCATACTGAGATCATTTTGAGTCGGACTTAACCAAATCATATCTGTGCCATTTGTTTACTCCTGACTACAGTCCTCTGCTGGGCTTCTGAGGAGCAAAATGCTGCAGCAAATTGGGGGAGACGAACCATCTTGTCTATATTTTAGGCTTAGAAGAAATATAAATCGGGGTGTCCAGGTAGCATAGTGGTCTATTCCGTTGCCTACTAACATGGGGATCGCCAGTTCAAATCCCTGTGTTACCTCCGGCTTGGTCGGGCATCCCTACAGACACAATTGGCCGTGTCTGCGGGTGGGAAGCCGGATGTGGGTATGCGTCCTGGTTGCTGCACTGGCACCTCCTCTGGTTGGGGGGGGGGGATAGTGTGATCCTCCCATGTGCTACGTCCCCCTGGTGAAACTCCTCACGGTAAGGTGAAAAGAAGTGGCTGGTGACTCCACATGTATGGGAAGAGGCATGTGGTAGTCTGCAGCGCCCCCCGGATTGGCAGAGGGGGTGGAGCAGCGACTGGGACGGCTCGGAAGAGTGGGGTGATTGGATGGATACAATTGAGGGTAAAATAGGGGAAAAGCCAACAAAAAACAGAAATATAAATTGGATTCATATTGGGTGATCCGATCACAAGCACTAACAAACTAATTAGTTAGTTAACTAAGTTAGCTTGCTGGCAAGTTAATATTAACTTGGGCAACAGTTCAGAGCTAATTTAGGTAAATGGCACTAAAATGGCTGCAAAGGACTGAAAAGGCAAGTCTCTGAAGGTGGATTGTGCTTGTCGTTAGCTAGCAAGCTAGCAGTCCTTATCTGTATTTTTGCTTTGTTTATAGATGAACGTTGTTGTTAAGTGTTACGATATATATATATATATATTTTTTTATATTTATGATTGAAGTTAGTCAGAATGTGCAAATACTTAAAACAACTTTAGCTCGGTAGCTAGTGTGGCCAAAATTAGCATTATAAAAACACAATTTTTAGCTATCCTTAGCTAACATAAAATTGTCCCTAGGTGTGAATGTGTGTGTGTGTGTAATTGTGTGTGTAATTGTGGGTGTAATTGTGTGTGTGTGTGTGTGTGTGTGTGTGTGTGTGTGGGCCCTGTGATGGACTGCCGGCCTGTCCAGGGTGTCTCCCTGCTGGGATAGGCTCCCGCATCCCCGTGACCCTGAGAGCAGGATACAGCGGTTTGGATAATGGATGGATGAATGAAAAGTTGGGTTCAGCACAAAGAGCAATATATGCCTATATATTACTGTGTGTGTCTGTGTCGAGTGCTGTGTTTTGACATGCCGCCGTTGTTCTCAGCCTTGTGTATAATACATGCTGTATTTGATGTGTTGTGGAAACGAAAGTAGTAATAATAGCTGTCTCTTCTGGTGTCTGCCGCTGCTGAGTACAACATTATCAGATATATACAGCGACAACAGGGGCAGATAGCTCTTCATTCAAGAGGCCATTGGCTTCAGTGAAGTCCCACCCCAAACACTCAGTCACACAACCTCCATTTCTATTGGCCACAGCAGCTAAGTAGCCATTCAGCACGACTGACCTTTGACCCTGCCCCCAACAGGCTTGTGTGTGTGTGTGTGTGTGTGTGTGCCTGCATATATATAAGAGAGACAGTGAGCTTCGTGTGTGTGTGTGTGTGTGTGTGTGTGTGTGTGTGTGTGTGTGTGTGTGTGTGTGTGTGTGTCTGCATATATGTATAAGAGAGACAGCAGGCCTTGAGTGTGTGTGTGTGTGTGTGTGTGTGTGTGTGTGTGTGTGTGTGTGTGTGTGTGTGTGTAAGTGTGTGTGTGTCTAAGAGAGACAGCGGGCCTCATGTCGGCTTAATGATCATTTGTGGTCAAAGGGGGCAAGTTTTTAACAGCACAGAGGTCAGTCTGTGAAAACACAAAAGACGCGGACCAGACACACGGACTCGCACAAAAAATGGGGCAACGTACATAAATACAGAATGGAGGAGGACACACGGGATCTATCACTTCTGCATAACTACACACAATGTACCGTGGACACCTTTATTACAGACAGTCTTAGAGACAGACCCCTTGAAAATTTATGCCACAACCGATGTTTCAAAGAGACAAACTCGGACCTAAAGACATGTAAAGAAAATAAGACGCGGTCGTAAAAAGAGGGTAAAATGGGCAGATACACAACTCATATGTAAGGGTAAGAATAACAACATTTTCATCATGTCCACCGTTAGAAGCACAGCATCACACCGAAGCCGGCGGGACAAAGGATCAAAAGCAGATTTTACAGCTCGCTGAGGTGCGTCTTTATACCGCGGAGGTCACGGCGGGATTGATGGCCGGCCAACAAAAGCCGGGGAGGAGTCAGAGGAGAGAGGGCTCGTGGTGACGGTGCGCTGTATTTTCAAGGACCGGCCTGTCACTAGCAGATGGCCGCCTGCTGAGACAAACACAAGTGTGTGTGTGCACGTGCACATGTGCCGTGCCGCGGTACACACACTCTCATGTGTGTAAATGCACTGATACAGAAAAAAAAAATTCTTTCTGAGCGTACGCCACATTAATTGTGTTGGCTTTTGTCTGTACATTTCTTGTGCGGTTAAGAGATCAATCTTCACCGCACCATAAAACACTTGCCTCATCCAGACTACTCGTGCATGCAGTAACGCTGGTGGCCCCACTCCTGGCAGGCAAGGGGGAGACCCGTAGAACCAGGAACACGTGTGCAGGCCAGCTACTTGCAAAACTCACAATCTCACACACCGGACAAATTGTACATTTACTGTGTTGTTGTTATTTGGCGGAGGCTCTGCAGTGAAAGGGCAAGACCTTGTCAGATTTACCCCTCCCCTAAGGATAAGTCAGGAGTGCAGGGGGTTCACAGCAGTGCTTAAACTGCTACCTAACATGATGCAGATGTGCAAACACACAGGAACACAGAGGAAGGCGGAGTACCGAGACACGCACGAGCCAACACGGGATCACATGCACGCTCGCATTATCTCTCTCTCACACACACACACACACACACACACACACACACACACACACACACACACACACACACACACACACGTATATATATACCAACATGAAGACTGACACACACCTGCCCACATAGTGCAAACTCTATGTGCTGGGTTTTTTTTGTATTAGTTTGGGGCTCAGACATTTCCTGCAGCAGCAGTCGGTAAGGTGACTGGTTATTCAGGAGTGACTGTGTCGGACTGGTTTTGGTTAAAAGAAATATCGACAGAAGAAGGTAAAACAAGTGATACTCCAATACTTTTTTTTTCAAGATGACGCACCAGCCGTTTTTAAAGCGACAACTGCGGAGTATCATTTTACGTGCCAAACCATTTGCAATGACGTTAACCGAGGCCCTTTTCTATACAGTCCAGTTGAAAAGCACCTGATGGAACCAAGACCACACACACACACACACACACACACACACACACACACACACACACACACACACACACATACTCACGCACATGCAGTCGCACACACGCAGGCGTTGCATTCTCCTTAGATTGAGGCTGACACATGAGATGCAGGCTATGTCATGAGGAACTTTGGATTAAGTGTTACCAAATGTGTGTTCTCCAGTTGAGGTTTGGACCACAAGGCCGTGATCCCAGCTAAATATGCTGCAATCGGCTGTTTCTTAATGGGTTAATTGAAGCAGTGCTGTCTCTTAGTGTTGTCATAGCCTTTGCACACTACGTACGCCCATGTGTGTGTGTGTGTGCATGTCTGTGTGTGTGTGCGTGTACTGTATACACACATCTGACAAAGTCAGAGTAGGGTCACAGCATCACCGCCTCAGCTTTTGTCCATCCATTAAGCTGAGTTCCCTTTCCCGAGGTCAGCTGTTACCGTGAAGGGTGCATAACTTCTGTGAATTTGGGCCGGCACTGTCGACTGGATTGAGTACGCTCCCTAAGCCTCTAATCTGGACCCATGGCCGTTGGTCGTAACTTGGCTGATTCCCATGTTTGACACATGCGGATGCATCTCCAAGCTGGAGTGGGCCTGATTGGCCTACATTGCAGTGTAAAGGCATTTGTCCTTTCTAAACAGCATTGAAGCGGTATGCTGTGCATGCATACACGTGGCTGTGTGCGCCGCTAAAAGAAGTTATCCCTCGAGTACAACTGCTTCTGCTTCCACTTTTCACTGTTTTTGTCAATGAATATCGGTCGATGCTGATACTGACTTCCTGGTGGCTCTTGGTTCCACAATTTTTAGGTTCAACTGGGCATCCGGGTAGCATAGCAGTCTATTCCGTTGTCTACCAACATGGTGGTCGCCGGTTCGAATCCCTGTGTTACCTCCAGTTTGGTCGGGCGCCCCTACAGACACAATTGGCTGTGTCTGTGGGTGGGAAGCCGGATGTGGGTGTGTGTCCTGGTCACTGCACGGGCGCCTCCTCTGGTCGGTCGGGGTGCCTGTTCGGGGGAGGGGGGACTGGGAGGAATAGCGTGATCCTCCCATGTGCTACGACCCCCTGGAGAAACTCCTCACTGTCAGGTGAAAAGAAGCAGCTGGCGACTCCACATGTATGGGAGGAGGCGTGTGGTAGTCTGCAGCCCTCCCCGTATCGGCAAAGGGGGTGGAGCAGCGACCGGGACGGCTCGGAAGAGTGGGGTAACTGACCAAGTACAATTGGGGTGAAAAGGGGGGGGCAGTTATTCATCAAATATAGCTATTTTCGCTTACACTTTTCAGTGTTTTTGTCAATAAATATTGGCCGATGCTAATACCGACGTCCCGGTGGCTCGGTACCACAAGTTTTAGGTTCAACTGTTTGAGATCTTGCCATTCTAAAAAAAAAATCACGATTTTAACAATGTAACTTAAAGTAATGCAACAAAGTGGATCCTTTCTATTGCCAGCAAAAGACGGGCCAGAATAATACTTCATTATGACAGTCAGAAGTGTTTCTTTACTTTACGGGGGGGTAAATTGCCAAATGCGGCTGACGAGCAGGCGGTTTCCCACAGAAGCGCTCTGTTTTAGGTATCAGCCCTCATTACACAGCGTCTGACTCGGGAGGGTCAGTGTCATGTAAGAAGTGTTTTTCACACAGCCAAGTCATCGCCTAGGTTCCCACCAAAAAGAAGCCTAAAAAAGGTAACCTCGCACCGCATCACATTCTTCTGAAACCTGAACCAGAACGGGCTTGTGTGTTCTGGATGCCTCGGAGTGCTGTCTTAGAAGAAGTGAGACGTGTTTTTTCACCGAGTGGAGACTTCATCGCAAAGTCCAACCATTAGTTCCTAATGTACCGGTCACCGGTAAACATAATGTGGGAGAGTTGGAGCACACATCTTTTTTTTCTTTTCTGACCAGACGAAAAAGGGGCCCCCATCTTGAATTTCCTCTCTCAGTTGTTTTAACTTACATTCATGGCCAAGCTCTCCGGGGCTGTAGCTGCAGCGTGAACACACACACACACACACACACACACACACACACACACACACACACACACACACACACACACACACACACACACACACACACACACACACATACACACATACACACTGAAGTTGCACATGTCCACACACACACACAGACACACACACATGCTCAGAAATCATGAGTTCTCTCTGCTAATCACTGTCATATGTAGGGCGGATGTAAGGCACGGCTTTTCTAAGTTACATTATAATCTGCACAAACGGTTGCGTATGCGTGTCACTGCTTTATACTGGAGCGTGGTTGTGCGACTATGGGGAATTAAAAGTCCAAATGCATTCGTGTGTATTTCTGTCTGATACGGCGCATGTTTGTTTGGTGGTGTGCTTTTTTTTTTCCTGTATGCATGTGGTATTTGTGCACATGCCTCAGTGTGTGTGTGTGTGTGTGTGTATGTGTGTGTGTGTGTGTGTGTGTGTGTGTGTGTGTGTGTACTTGGCAGCACATCAGCATCACCTTGAAGACAGGC
Source organism: Lampris incognitus (assembly GCF_029633865.1). Taxonomy (NCBI): domain Eukaryota; kingdom Metazoa; phylum Chordata; class Actinopteri; order Lampriformes; family Lampridae; genus Lampris; species Lampris incognitus. Next base: position 34,631,775 of record NC_079221.1, on the reverse strand, counting down.
CAGTGGATTAAGAGCTTAAAGAAACACTCCTCCAGAGCTTTACACACAGCCCTCGAGCCCCCTCCGCTCTTGAACAAGACAACCTTCTCTGGGGTGACTTAATCTCTAATTTATTAGTCTCCGTGGACACCACCCCATTAACCCTTATTGCCTTGGAAGTGTCCAATAGCATCAGGCCATTGAGTCTTGTTTATTGAGACCAATATATGCACGGATATGTAGCAGATTTACAGAATCAAGACTTTTAATTCTGGCAGCACATGTCCCGAGTTCCACGTTATATTACTTTTGTATTTACTTTCACTTCAGAGGTAACTGGAAACCGCTTTACTCACTCGCACGGTGCTCAAACGTGGGGTTTTCTTTGGCATAAACATCTAAAAGGCCCCGTGTCTGTCTTGGTCTGGATGTTAAATGGCATCCAGAATCCCAACACATCCATTTGTTTGGTGCCTTGGCTTGAGCGACGTGTCAGTGAGAGACAGACTTTTGAGTCTAATGTGATTGGACAGATGATAATGGACACGTTTCCCTGTGTTCAGGAGTGTGTAAGAGAAGAAGAAGAAGAAGAGAGAGGAAGCAGTCTTTGGGCCTGTGTTTTACGAGTCTCCGTCTGGTGTGCCTGTGTGGGACTGGCTCCCATGTTAAATACCCTGCAAAGTCCAGATCATCCATGTGTTTGCCGTCAGATGCCGGGGAGATGCCGGGGAGACAGACAGTGAGTCTAATGAGGTCAGGCAGACGTTAATGGGCACGTTATCTTGAGTGTGTGTGGCAGCATGCCTGCACCCTGGCATCCGGCCTAAAGCAGCTGTAGATCTCCTTGATCCCGCTCTCTTTATCTCCATAAGGAGAGCTTGAGAGCGAGACACTGAGCCATGGGGGGGAATACTCGTTTCTTTCACAACATTGTGACGCAAAGTCCACGGTTCGGGAAGAGTTTGTATCAACAATACTTGCGTGTTACTTGTTGCGTTTGCCGTGTTAAAACGGACAAACGTTCCCTTGTTCCACAAGCTTGACGTTGAGAAAATGTCACCTCTCTGGTCAAGTAGAAAGTGGCATTTTGCAAAGGCCAAAGGGACCCATGAGACAGATCCTGTCCCTGTTTGTCCCCTCGGCTGCACAGAGAGATGCTGGCATTGCCCGAGCAACCTCCGGTGCCAGCGACTAGAATACGGTGTCCTTTCCCTCGCCCCGCAGTGCCCCAGCCTTTACGGCACAAACGAAATGGGACAAGCCCCCAGAGAAGCCAGATACAGTGCGGGGGGGAAAGCATTCGGAAAAGAAAGAATGCAAAAAACATGCCGACGGGGAGATACCGGGTGGGTTTGTGTACATCTGCGGGCAAACAGCACGCAGGCTAATTTGCACCAAAGAATAACAACACATTAAAGGCTCATGGAAAACAACAACTTGTTTTCCCAGCATTTCTGAGGAATGTTCCATCGGAGTCAGCGCTAGTTTCACAGTACCTGCCCTCTCCCCGGGGAAGGCGCAGCCGTGGCCTAGCTTTTCCGGGTCAGGGGTTCAGGGGGAGGCTACACCTTGCTGCCGCACTCCTGCTGCGGCCTTGAACATTCCTCCGAGATTCACTAATGATCACCTAATGGCACTAATGAGCCTACGCAGAGCGCCGCTCCACACCGGACCACAGAGAGGGTAAGAGAGGAGGGGGTGGATGGCAGGAGTGTGTGTGTGTGTGTGTGTGTGTGTCGGGGGGGGGGGTTAGGTAAACAAGGAAATTGGAGAAAGATGAAGTTTGATGTCGAAAAGTGAAACGGAGACAGACGGGACTACATGACCTGGGGAACAGAAGAGAGGGGGGGGGTCGGGTGTGAGAGGGAATGCGTGTGACAAACGGAGGCTAACAAAGGTAGAAGAGGAAAAAAGATAAAATGGAGGGGAGGGAAATGAAAATACGATTGGAAAAAAGAGAGGGGTTTGGAAAGAATTTAAAGATGAGGATGAGAGATTTCCTGAGTCAAAGGGAGTCTGTGTGCAGTTCTGTGATCATCCACGCACTCCCATCCACGCACTCCCATCCACACACTCCCATCCACACACTCTGTATGAACGTTTCACTTTAATCATGTTAACTACCATGTAGTGCTTATGATTTCCTCTCGTTTCTCTTTTTGTCCCATCCTGTTCAACTCTCCCTGCCCTTTCTCTCCCCCTCTCGCCCCCACCTTTTTCCTTCTTTCTATGGTGACATTGCTGTTGTACATGGAGGTGAGTTATCCATGGGCGAGCTCCAAGACCCCTTCCTTGTCAGTGTCCACCTCATCGCCGACCCCGGCCACGGCAAGTTCCTGCAGCGAGCTGCCGACTCGGTGCTGGCATGGGTGCACCCTGAGCTGCAGCTCTTCCGAGTCTCTGAACGTGGCTCCTCCTCCCAGAGCTCGAAGCACAAGCGCCATCAAAACGGCGGCCCTGCGGCGGCCTGCCAGCCGGCCCTGGCAGTCATCCTGTTCCTCCAGGAATCATACGGCGGGGAGGAGCACATACTGACACTGCATCGTGCTCTGCAGCGGCCCCCGTGGCACTACCACCACACCGAGAAAGTCAGCAACGGCCGACGTATGCTACCGCTGACGCCGTGCAGTCAGGACTTCTTCACCCTGGCCCCTGGCACGCCTCTCTGGGCTGTGCGGCAGGTTCACTACGGGAAAGAGATAGTGCGTTTTACCATTTACTGCAGCCATGAAAACTATGCTGATATGGTGCGTCTGTACAAGATGCTGCTCCAGCGGAGGGTAGCGCAGAAGAGGGAGGACTTCTGCTTCTTTGTGGTGTACACTAACCCCGATACAGAGATCCAGCTGTCGTTTAAGAGGCTGCCACGGGGAGAGAGCCCCATGCCACTGGGGTCGGCGGTGATGGAGGTGAGGGTGCAGGACATGGGGGTGCTGGTGCCCCTGCTTCCGCGGCCCTGCAGCCCAATCAGTGATGTGCGCTGGCAGACGGAGGACTACGACGGGAATAAGATCCTACTACAGGTGAGAATGTGGTGTCCTTTTACCAGTTAACGACAAGCTGTAGTTTCATATACTTTGATCGCAAGCATGACTTTTACAGTCTATCTCCACGCCTCTGACAAGCAGCCTCCATTCATTAGGCTGCTGCATTTAGCCACCGTACTATTGACCTCGAGCTGAACAATGTTCCTCAGTGTTGAGTCTGGACATGAAATATGTACAGGCCTGTGAGCCAGACGGGTTACTGTGAGACTGTTGGACCTGTGGTGTGAGGTGTACTTGTCTTCTGTGCAAAAAGGAAAACAGCTTGATATTGGGTCTCTTGAGATTGTATAGACAAGCATGCACCACACATAGTCCTGCTTAAGCATCCACCCACGTCCACACACACACACACACACACACACACACACACACACACACACACACACACACACACACACACACACACACACACACACACACACACACACACACAAATGAGTTTTGCAGACCAGTGCGACCACAGAAAGAGTGACAGACTCAAACATGCAACAGCGCCCCTCAGTCTGTCTTAACTGAGTGCAAAGTGAGCAAAAGAAAGAACAATACCAGCCGTGTCCTGGTCGCTGCACTAGCGCCTCCTCTGGTCGGTCGGGGCGCCAGTTGGGGGGGGGGACTGGGGGGAATAGCGTGATCTTCCCACGTGCTGCGTCTCCCTGGTGAAACTCCTCATTGTCAGGTGAAAGGAAGCGGCTGGTGACTCCACATGTATCGGAGGAGGCACGTGGTAGTCTGCAGCCCTCCCCGGATCGGCAGAGGGGGTGGAGCAGCGACCGGGACGGCTCAGGAAGAGTGGGGTAATTGAATGGATACAATTTGGAGGAAAAAAAGGGGGGGGGGCAAAAAAAGAAAATGTGAATTAGTTGCATCCCCATCAGCTGGTTTGGAGAGAATAACCTAGGCTACACAAAGCGTAGTTTCATCAGGCCACGTTACGCATGGCTGTAATAAACCGAGTAGAAGACCTTGGCCATCTACGAGAGAAAACTCTTTTTTTCGAAAAAGGCAAACCCAGCTCAAACGAGCGTAAACACTTTTTTTTTTTTTTGCGAAATTGAGGAAGTTTTTCCGAATTTTGCCATTTCCCAATACCTTTTCTGATGCGATACTTCAAAATGAGCATAAAAATACTATATGAAAACACGGCTAGAGAAGGTGTGTGTGTGTGTGGTTGATTGTGTGAGAGAGAGATAGAGAGCGAGAGAGAGAGAGAGAGAGAGAGAGAGAGAGAGAGAGAGAGAGAGAGAGAGAGAGAGAGAGAGAGAGAGAGAGAGAGAGAGAGAGAGAGAGAGAGAGAGAGAGAGAGAGAGAGTGGTGAACAGTTCCCACCACACATGCATGTTCAGAGCGGGAATGAAACAAATGCTGCAGCCAAAAATAACAAGGTCTCACAGGAGACAAAGGAGCATTGAGTCTCCTCAATTTGTAGCCCCTACCTCTCTCCATCCATCCCTCAATCCACCCATTCAGCCATGTACCCACCCAAAGGTCAAACTGTGCAAGGTTATCGGGACTTTGTGCCTCTGCATCATCCATTCTTTCCATTATGCCCACCTGTGACAGGAAACAGTCCTCATAATTCTGTATACGCTTTGAATTCTTAACAGTTTGTGTGAGCACACACACACACACACACACACACACACACACACACACACACACACACACACACACACACACACATACAGTGGTCTTTTTTTTGTTTTTTTTGGATGGTGTCAGTTTCAGAGGGGATTCCTGTTGGGGGGGGGGGGGTAGGAGATAAGTAGTCCTGAAAGTTCAAGCTGATTACCAGGTAGTCCATTACTGGGATTGGAACAGGGATGGCTCATCACCGCCCCCCCCCCCCCCCCCGCCCCCCGCCCCACATGTAGAAAACAACGAACTAATCTGTCATGACAATGGACCATATGCATAAAGCTTATCTGCCTCCTGGTTCGGCCAGCCCACCTTCCACGCTAGCACGGTAGACTACACAGTATCGTAACGAATAGTGATGAAGTCTCTAGCGAACGGGTGAGCTTTGTGTCTCCGGGAAACTCATTTCTCATTTCGTGTGAATATGCCGGCAGGTGGTCTTTTCAGTCAACAGAAGTTTGACATAAGTGAGCTCGCTGTTTCCTTAGGTTAACGCCGTCCTAAACATAACCCTTGGAATATAATGTCAGTATGTGCCTTTGGTGGGTTGCAAGATTTGGTACCGTATATCTCCTTAGTACCCCCCTCCACCACACACACACACATGCACACGCACATGCACACACAAGTAGATGAGGGTCAGATTAAGTTTTGCATTGAGAAATCAATGGCTCCATATAGTACCAACACCAGCAAACTGGTACTTCACGGTAGAGGGTTTTGTTAAGGTCATCTCTGTGGCCGACCTGTCTTACCCTGCAACGGCTAAGCCTTGAGAGCGTACGGGTCTGATCATTGCCACATTGACAGCGTGATAACCCAGCACCCCCTGCTGCTGCTCCTCATAAGCACCGGAGCGTTCTGTCCGCACGAAAAGAGCAAGTCAAGTCGGGTTTACCAGATGCACACTCTCAAAAAAAAAAATCCTTTGCACTCACACTAACACCGAATAGTTCTGGTGAAAAGTAAATCCATGTGCATGTTTCTGAAGAGCGGGCCTGCGTACGGGAGCAGGACAGACACAAAGACACAAATAAGAAATGTACGTGCAAGAAAACAACAAAAGAACACCGCAGAAAAAGAAAAATAGCTTTGCTTTTCTTTTTTTTCTTTTTTTATTTGAAGGACACTTGTCTTTCTCTGGCCTCCCTCAACCATCATTAAGCTGTAAATCACTTCTCAGCAGTACACAAGAGCACTCGTCTCCCTCCTTCTTTCCTGTGTGGGAGATTTACGTATACCGCCATGCAACCGCTTCATGACAAAAGAAGACAAAAAAGTGAGGAAGGAACAGAAGAATACTGGCCATGAAGCTGACCGCGAGAGAGAGAGAGAGACAGAGAGACAGACAGAGAGAGAGGGAGACAGAGAGACAGAGAGAGAGACAGACAGACAGAGAGAGACAGATCAAGAGGGAGACAGAGAGACAGAGAGAGGGGGGGGACAGACAGACAGACAGACAGAGTGAGAGAGAGGCAGAGAAAGAGAATTTTCAACAACTCTTTACATAAAACAAAACTTCAACAATGACATATCCATTCCACAACATCAACATAAGTAATGTGGCAGGAACTCCTTTACATTAAAACATCTAAAGAGGTCTTTTTTAAAAAGTGGTTCAAGTCACACACTCCCAAAGGGTTCAAAAAAAATTATGCAAAACCAGAATTGAATACCAGCTGCCCCTCATTGACTGAGCAAATGGCTGTAGTGAAACAGCACCGTGCAATAAACTCATCTATCTAAGTTGTTCATCAGGGTAAAGAAACTGGAGTCCACTCGGACTCTCGCCGTCACCCTTGCGATGAACAAACGAAGTAAATCTTCCTCTGAACCATCACTAGCTCGACTTTTCCTGCTTCTATAAATCAATTTACTTGGCTTGTCTTACTGCAAAATGTAAAAGTTGCTACTTTTCTGCATCCTTCCTCTTGTACCCAGCGCCAAAGATAAAAAGTTTCATTCCATTTTTCACTGCAGCGTGAGAGTATGGGTTGTACAGACAGAGACACAGAGAGACAGACAGAGACAGAGAGAGAGACACTGGGGCTTTGTCTCACACACTTTCTCTTTTGCCCTCCACACACACACACATGCACAGACCCGCCCTCATACACACATAGCTAGGCATCCCTCATTAAAAACAGACTCTCGCAAGGCATTGCACAAAGGCAGAATTAATCCCTCTCATGCAAGCTCTCCGGTCACATCTCACGTTCCCTTCACACGCATTTCATCTACCCTGCACCAGCCTCCGGCTGGCAGCCCCGTAACCGCTCTTCTTCACACAAAAACAACACACAGATAACAAAATGAAGACATCCAGTCAGGCGATTACCAAAGAAAGTGACAGTAGAAGATACCGTAGTAGTGGTTTAATGAGACACTTGCATGTTTCCATATGAACACAAGTCTGTTGGGTGTGTATCAAGGGATACCCACGCTGATGCATGACCGTCAGAGGACCGTGCAATGAACCACGGTTTAGCAGCTAACGGGGAAACGTTCGACTGCCTTGCCGTTGCATTTACGATGGTGGGCCTGAACATGTGGAAATGTGCCGATACCTCTTCCGCCCTCCTGAGGAAATCGGTTTGAAGCAGTGCGGGAAGTTCCTGCTTCTCCCTGTATTGTTTGGTTGGAAAGCTAGATGGCAGATCAGAAATGAGAACTGCAACATGGAGAAACCATCAGCGTTGAGAGAAGGATGGAATTAAGTATTTCCACCTGGTTTTGTCTGACAAGAGAAGTCCGGGGGCATGTAGATAAGGGACTTGCACTGAGACCGGAGGGAAGTGAATACCGAGGCATGTTTCGGATGATCCTGCCGTCGAATACTGACCAGCTTGCTACGAGTGATAGCATTTCAGCTTCTGAACCATCATGCAAATTATTTTTCCAGAGCTATTTTTTTTATGATTATTTTTTTGTGGATGTAAATCTGGCTGCAGATTCTGGCGGCGATCCCTCTGTGTGGAGATGCTCAGGTAGGTAGATGGAGGTGTGATACACATGAGATTCCTGTGGACACTGATGACTTTCCCAGCTGTTGGTTCCATTCATAAACTGCCTGGGCTGAAAACCATGGGAGGTTGGGTGGGGGTCTTCAGTGAATGCTAGGCCCCCCCCCCTTCACTCCTTTGCCTATAGTTTATGTGAGGACCCCTTGGTTGCATGAGAGCCTTATGGAAAGCGGTTAATGATCTTTACAATTGCATGTGCCTCCATCCTTTGTATCCCCCCTTGACCTCATATTTCACGACCTTTACAGGCCAAAGAACAAGACTAAGTAAAGACGGGCGAGCTCCTCAATTGTCTCTTCCCTCTACTGAGCTGTGTTAGGTCCTGTAAGACGACAGGACACAGTCTGATCTCAAAAAGGACAAGCTGCTAACCAGCTAGAGCTGCTGTTTATACAGAGAAGGGCTGGGCAATAATTCAATATAGTCATTAATTGTCCTTCAGTGGTTTTGTTTTGGGATGAAACATAGATATTGTCATATCGTGAAACACAACTTTGTTGTCTAAATGAATGATAACGAGAATCTTCTCACTAAAATGTCTCGCAAATCAAGGTCTGCAACATGTGAGGGAGTATTATTTGAAAACCAGTGTTGGTTTGATGTACTTTACATTACCAAACAGTTCAGTGTGATGAGCCTCAGCTGGATTCTTCAATACAGTGTTTCCACTTATGTAAGCAGATATCGAGAGAGATGTTGACATATTGTGTAAATTTCCAAACGCTTGTCATGATGACAGTATTTACTATATCGCCCAGTGATATGGTAAATACAGAGGTTTACATACACAAACAGGAGCATATTTTAACCATTCTGGTTTTGTCTTTTCACTTGAACAGGTCCAAGGTGCACGCTTCAGGTGTAGACAAGATCCTGCCCTGGCGTCCTCTGCCTCTGCCGCTGAATCGGCCTCGGCTCCATCCACCTTCAGCCGCAGCGCCACATCTTACAGGAACCGCCGGTACCATCGCATGTCGTCACGTATGAGGGTCCAGAGCCAGTCCTCCTATAACTCCCTCCCACTGGCCTGTGAGGAGCGAGAGGATGAGGAGCAATGGGCTGACGGGCGCCATCCAGACGCCTGGATGAACCACTGGAGGAGCCATCGGTCCAACTCTCTCTTCTCTATACCGAACCCAGGCTCAGGTGGATCCCGCTCCACCTGCTCTTCACCAGGACCTTCCCCCAGCCTCCACTACAGAAGCCTCTCCCTCTCCCGTAGCTCCTCCCTTGTCCCACCCTTCAGACTCAATGTGGAGGCTCTGATTGGTGCAGAGGAGACGGACGTGGATACAGGGAAAAAAGTGGAGACGAGCAGCAATGTGGACCTAACAGTGGTGTCAGCGTACATCAAACCCAGCCTTCCACGGACTCCCCGGCCATTATCTGCTCCGCCGGAGGATATAGGTCCCCCCCTCTCCCCAGGTGTTTCGGGCTGTGGCGTTGGTAAGGCATCCACACTGGGTCGGCCCCCCGTGCCCACAAGAACAAGCAGCTTGTCAAACAATAGCAGGCCCTCTTCTTTGCTGAGGTCACGCCCTCCAAGTACCTCTGTAAACACAAGTGAGTCTGCATCCTTGAGTGACGTGTCCCTGAACCAATGGGGCAGCTCCAGCAGCATTAATGGGCCCGTCGAAAAAAGGAGTAGCATAAATACACAAAAGGCAGAGCAGGACGACCAGGAGTTCTACATTTGATGAGCAGGCGTAGGCTGATGGGATTCAGACTGCCCAGTAAGGAGGACAGATGGGGGGGGAAGGGATAAGACAACTACGCTCTGCCCTCTGGTGTATACTAGTAGAAGTACAGCTGAGTGTGAGCTCCAAAGTAAACCACTCGGCTACAATTTATCACAGCACTTCTCTGTATCCATGTATTTATATGGCATTTTTGTGCTTTTGTGTTTATGAAATTTTTTTTACATAGAGATTTAATGTAGATAATAATTGTAAATGTCGGGTTAAATGTAAAGTGATTGACCCTTTGATAATGCACGATGCATTTCCAAAGGGTCAGTCACTTAACAAGAGAGCAGATCCACGACTCAATAGCTTTCCCTGTCGTGTGTGCTACACACTTCGGCATGCAGGGAAACTACCCCGAGTCTATCCCAGGAAGTTGCATCAGTTCATCTGGACACAACCTTGTGCCCAGATGAACTGATGCAACTTTCTGGGATTCCTTTAAATGGATTACTGGGCATGCGCCAAGACAAGATACCCTGAGTCTACATTTTATTTATTTTTTACTGTATATGTGAACAACAGTTAAGATGTGTGCATCAGTGTTAGCATATATTGATAAACTTCATTTATATAGCATGTTTCAAGACTGTGTTATGTGCTTTGCAAACAATAAAGGGATACTCAAAAGAAAGGCCAAAGGTCAATTTCATACCTGACACAGGCTACGTAAGGGCTTGTACCGAAACAACAAAAGGTGTTTTAACGGTATATCAGCAAGAGAACGTGAGAAAACTGTGAAAAGAGAAATGGGAGATGAGCTCTCACTTTTGATGCCAATAATCGTGAACAACCTCACACAGGACTTCAGCAGTGGAGGAACTAAAAGAGTTGACGCGGCAACCAGTGAAAAAAAAAATTAGAGTTTGTGCGCTTTGCCAATAATCACCGAAGAAGACTGTCTCTTTTTTTTCTTTGGTAGTGTTTTCAAATGTGATATATCCAGATGAATACATCTACATTAACAGTGAATGTTCTAGATGTCGATTCTAACCTACCTTTGTGGGATACTGACATCAAGTGTGGCTGAGCGAACAATTAAAGACAATTTCCCCAAACAACGTTGTCAGGGGAAATGTAGGTAATTTGCATCAATGGTAACTATAAAATGTTTGAAGAAGAAGGAAGGGCGGGGGGGGGGGGGGGACTAAGAGACAACTGTGTCATTATTTACTGTAGTCTTTCCGTGCAATGGCGCCCTCTTGTGTCTGTTTTTTTCTTTCCAAAAGTTGTAGTTTTACCTTCTGAGCAACATTTTGTGTAAACAGGTCTCCGTTTCAAACAAGTTTTCCATTAATATTCTGCATTTTGTAAACACCTGCATCTTGCTTTAATGCTAGGCTATAAAGGGATGAATTCAATCAGCTGATCAAAAAGTGCCTTGGTGTTGGTGGACTATCACTGACTTTCTTCCAAAGCTGTTCTGTGGTGAGATCTGTCATGGTTCCCCCTGTGTGTGGTCTGAGGGGTATTTAATTTAACGGGGTGTTTGTTCAACGGCGTGGAGAATAGCGTTCAGTTTACCCCTGTCTTGCTCGCCCACGTAAGCGCTTAAACAGGTGTGGGTTTCCTTCTGAGGCCACCGTCCGGTCTGAAGAGGGAAATCCCATAATGGTGCATATGGGTTGTCACAGTGAGGTCTCCTTGAGCTCTGCAGAAGTGATGTCACCATGGGCCAATCAGAACGGAGGGTTGTGTAATCCATTCTTTCCACAGTGCAGAGGTTACCCACCAAGACGTCTGGTGTAGAGAGCTGTCCTCGGTTGGGGGTGCTTGCCGTATGTCCAAATAGCATAGTTTTGAAATGATTCATCTTACACATGCTTTTAAACGAGTCGGAATCATAATCCGTTTAATAGGCCGAGTAAATTTGCACATGCATACCCGGTGTGATGCTCACATGTAACCCACAGGAAATCACCTGACATTATAGAGTAGAACATCCAAGCTGAGTTGGCAAGAGGGTAAAGGAACAAGGGGAGTAATAGATCTCTTGGGTACAGTGTAAAAAAAAGCAAATTTGTCAAATGGGAACACCTGCAGATAGCAGGTCTCCATCATACAGCATGCACACATATCCAGAACTGCACTGGTGAGAAATATAACAGGTGCACAATAATGCACAACTGAGAACTACTGACCAGAGTAAGTGGTTGTGAATACAGTATGAATTGGACTACTAAATGGTAACAAAGCTATTCTAACCACCCCGTCTGTGAGAGTTGAGTGTAATTAGTAGTAACAGTAGCATTATGTCCATGGGGCTGCAGACGGGCGACGAGGGACGTGCAGGTACACGGCTCCTTTATCGACAAGGGCAAAGAGAAGCCTTTCTCTTGCCTGGCTGATTTTATTTTAATTGTTTTGTATCAATTCTGGGGAAATAATAGGTTCTCCTCAGATCTACCGTCATCTCGACCATTGTCGTAAGAATCGTAACTGTGTTGTTTGATGTAAATTCTAACCTTTTCTAAACTTAAACTTGGGGTTTAACAGTGCAAAAGGTAACTTGGGAAATTGAGGAATATACTTAAAAAAAAATTTTTTTATTAGTCCTCAAAAGGTGACATCTACCAGCAGACCAGCAGGTTGTTTTTCCTCCTAGTGTGCTGCAGATGTTGATGATAATGAGAGAGTGCTACTGCAATCATCATTACCTTAGGCTGTCACTGCAATCAACTCTCAGGTTGATTAAGGGTGCAAACAGTGCTTAAAGCATATATATATATATATATATATATATATATATATATATATATATAATCACATACTGAATTCGCTTAGCACAGTGAAACTAGTCTAATGTGCAAACCTCACCAATCTGGTGGTCCACAAGCACAGCCAAAGGGCTAACTACATAACAGGCAAGGTCTCATCTATCTACAGCAGGTGGCATTAGAGTGCTATTGCACTTGGTCATTTGACTGAGAACCATGTTAATCAATTCAAGATCTATCATGGCATCAGATGGCAGTAGTAGTGCAAAGGCAGCTCATTCAACCTCATTCAACAAAAACTCACAAACATCTTGTCCAGACAGCAATGCCTCTGCAGACATTTCCAGACCTACTCAACAGCCGCCTTTACTGCACAAAGATGCATTCGGGGATATTCCCCAAGTAAACAAAATGATACTACACGTTGTTATCTTTAACGCCTTTACAGACAGCCTCAACTTGGTCAAAAATAGCATTGGACAATCACAACCTTATACTCCCACGGTGCCTAGAGCCAACCTATGCCTATGCTCCTGTGGGGTGTAGCCTATGCGGGATGCGCCCCCTTACATCGCCCCTCTCCCAGTGCCAGAGCTTGTGGCTCTAATCCTCCGTGGCGTACCTGGCAGATCTCTCCGGCGACACCGGCTCACAGCGCTGCCGGCCTCATTGCAGCCCAGCCCGGCCCCACGCACCAGCGTCCCCTGTAATCCCTCCCAGCCCAAAGGCCCAGCAGCCCAGAGGGAAATAGGGCACGGGAGGTGAGGCAGAATAAGTCACTTGAACACAGCCAACAGCATCGCCCTCATCTCCAACCAATGCTTCCATGAAATTACTTTGAAACCCCTTTCAGTGCAGGTCTGTGTGCACTTGGCTGCAGAAAGACATGTGTTGTGCATGTGTAATTGTGTGTGTGTGTGTGTGCACACCTGTGTGCCCGTGTTACTCATATTCCTGCAGAACGCTGCACATAATTTAGTGCAGAGCACATATTATAAACTCTCTCTCTCTCTCTCTCTGCTTGACTTCCAGCGTATCGCACACAGGGCAATTCTTTGACCAGATGTGCTTTTTCTCTGCTGGAGGGAAGTCAAGAGAGGAAAGCACACAGGGCTCCTGCGGTTTTGTGGGTTTTCTATGTAGCAAACCCTCCACCTCCTCCGTATTCATTATCATCAGCTCTTGAAAGTCAGGGGGTCATGAGGAGGGGGTCGGGGATGAGGGGTCTGAATGGAGAGCCTGGGGACTGTCACCGCTAGGAGGGATTAAATTGCTGCCATGTGGGAAGAGGTGGAGGCATCGCAGAGTCTCACACCGCCAGACACACTCATTGGTGTAAACTCTGAGGAATAAACTTCGAGAGGCAAATATTCTCACACAGGAGGCCGGGTAGCTTTAAGGCAAACAGGCAACTCGCCAAACTCTGACAACGATTGTGCTGTTATTATGAGCATGTTCTAGTTGAATAATGCCAATTACATGTTAACTACTGCCAGTGCAAAGTGATTGTCTTCCCCAGCATGGGCCTGTGCTGACGTTCATGAGCGGCAAGTCGAGGGCCGCAATCCAGCCGGCAAACTGCCCTCCGCTTCGACCTCTTCAGTCCAGAGCAAGCTTTCTTTTTTAATTGCCCCGTAGATCAGAAATGTAGAGCACAAATCATTATTTCTACTGCACTTTGGGTTTTTGTCTGCAGGCTTCGCAGCCACCAAGATAAAAGCTGTTATTTATCTTGGCGTCTTTTCATGCAATTGTTTTTGGTCAATCACCATGACGTCTCATCTCTTCCGTCGCTGCCCTTAAAATTCCAGATTCCTCCGCTTTTTAAAGAATGCAATGACTCCGTTTAATGAAGCTGAGCTGCTCCACTAATTAGTCACTCCAGTAATGGAGGGAATTCCTGTTAGACAAAGCAGCCAAATACCTGATGGCTACCAATCATGTTCTCCTTCATGGGAAAAAAAAGGTTGGAATTTTTTTAATGCCTACTGTCATGGCGACGCCAATTAAGAGGGCCGTTGGAGGGGAGATTGCTCTACAGCTGATTGCTTTTAGATGAATTACAGGGCAAACTGTCAGTAGCTACAATCAGTGCTTTCCTGACCAGGCTTAACTTTCTTATCCACATGAATCCTCAACTGAGTCTAGATGTGCCCTCTCACCCGTCAGTTTGCACATATGGCTTCTTAATGCCAGTCAAAAATGAGACCTTCACACAACTTATTTGCAGGTCCCAAAATACCATGAGTGCCACCGTTCAATCACATGCATATCAACCAGTCTTGCAGGGCCAGATGTGACTAAGCCACTTGGTGACAAGAGTGCACATTAATGCGTGGGCTGGCGAAACACCGTGTTAGCATATCAAATCACATTGTCTTAAACATTAGATGCATCTCAACCTAATGATGAATGAGGACATAGTTGAGGACATCCCATTCGCTCTGGTCATCCACTTTAGTACTGTTAATTACAGATGGTTACTTTTAGGGATAAGGTTAAATAATAGCAATGTTTAGGTATTAGGTTAGACGGTTAAAGGTACAATATGCAGTATGTATTTAAAAAAAACACGTTGATGGAAGCTTATAAACATGCTGATCAAAGTAGTTTTACCCCCCAAAAATAACCATATTACCGGAAAATCTGTTGTGCTGTGGTCTGAATGCAAACAGTGGGTGCCACGTGGGAATGGACGCCCTAGCCGCCTATTAAATTTCTCAGTTTGAATGGATCCTAATTGAACTGGCAGCTAAGACGTACATTCCCACATGGGACCCACTGTTGTGTTTGAATTAAGACCACAACACAACAGAATTTGTAGGACCGTCAGTTTTGTTTTTAACACAAAAATAAACGAGTAATGATTTTTTTTACCGTAAAAGCAATACTTTGATTAGCATATGATTCTCATCTATGTGCTATTTTTATTCGTTTGTCTAAGTAGATAAATGTTTAGTGTATTCCGGCTTTTTGACAGATGGTTAGCCTGTTGGGCTAACCTGTTGGGTGGCGCAGTGGTTAGCGCGGTCGCCTCACAGCAAGAAGGTCCTGGGTTCGAGCCCCGGGGTAGTCCAACCTTGGGGTCATCCTGGGTCATGCTGTGTGGAGTTTGCATGTTCTCCCAGTGTCTGCGTGGGTTTCCTCCCACAGTCCAAAGACATGTAGGTCAGGTGAATTGGCCGTACTAAACTGTGTGTGTGTGTGTGTGTGTGTGTGTGTGTGTGTGTGTGTGTGTGTGTGTGTGTGTGTGTGTGAGAGAGAGAGATGGCCTGGCGGCCTGTCCAGGGTGTCTCCCCGCCTGCCGCCCAATGACTGCTGGGATAGGCTCCAGCATCCCCTCGACCCTGAGAGCAGGATAAGCGGTTCAGATAATGGATGGAAGCTTAAGGCAAACTGCCAAGCTATGTAGCAGCAAATGCTAAAGTATCGATGAAATAATAGTGTGACAATAGGATGTGTATGCCATCTGCTACCATGTGCTTACCACGATACAGCAAACCATGCGACCTTCGTGTATTTTGTAATCTGCCAAATTAAAGCAGCAGACTGTGCGAAAGATGGATTCCCTCCATGTCTGCCGTTCAGCGTGGGGGGGGGGGCTGTGACATTGAGGACCTCTACCGCTCAGGCGGGTTCATAGAATCAGAATCAGAACCAGAACGCTACGCCGAGGCCCTCTCAATACAAACGTCAATGGAAAAATAAATGTGTAACGCAACCCCTTAACTTTGGGTTAAAAAAATCTGTGTGGCTGTGCTCAACTACGTCCTCATTCACTGATCAATTAATTGGGACGCATGTCATGCTGCATGCACGTGACAGAACACACGTGGTGTTTTGGGGTTTCAGGACAGGTGTGTGTAGACTGTGACACTGGGCTCAATTCATTTCAGAGCAGATTAAAAAAAAAAAGAAAACTGCTGCAGAAAGCACAGCCAACAATGAAGACAGACAACTGAAAGGATAAAGTGTCTTGGCACAGCAGCGATGGAGGCTATGTGACTATCCACCTTGCCACGTCCCGGGGAGCAGCAGCGCGTCTCTCCACCGTCACCAGCTCTCATTTAACGGCGCATTCCCCTTTCCCGTCAATTAGGAAAGCTGACGAGGCACACGGACTCTATTGAAGTTGGGGACGCCTTTTGATCATGGCATCAAAAGGACACCGAGCCACTCGTATAACGGAACCACTGTCTGTGCGTATGTGTGGGTGACGCACGGGCCTCCCCCCCTTCCTCCCCACCCCCCGACCCCCCCCCTCCCCAGCTCGGTTTGGGATTTGCTGGTCGGTGACATGCCTCCCTCCGCCTGGCTCCTTATAGCGCCGTGGAGGCAGGGGAGTTGGTGGCCGGGTGGTACGGACATCGCCGACGGAGACCGCAAACACGGAGCATTTCCTTTAAACGCGGTCTTATGACTCCCAGGCTCCCTCCGTAAGCAAGCCCCGCAAACAGACGCGCAGGGAACACAAGACAGTTTATACGGGACCAGATGAGGACGGTCACACCCTTCGCAGGAGGCTTAACGGGAAACTTCTGACTCGCCGGTGCGGTCAACTTGGGGGTGCAAGCGATTTGGCGGGAATTAAACGGATATTACCTTTTTAAACCTGCAGGCCAGGTAAACTTCCTCCATGTGCGTCTGTGCGCCTGTGGGGAGATGAGACGTTTTGCCTCATCGTCTTAGTTGCGCATGTCTGGTTAGAAACGCAGATGTATGTGTCGGAAAACCGTCTAATTATGAGACCGGTATCGTTGACTTTTGTGCTGCGTTCAAGACAACCAAGAACGCGGATGGTTATAGCCTACTAGACATTTTTGACTCCCAACGTCAAGCGTTCACATCGTTTATTTGGGGGGGGGGGGACTAACATGGATGCCATCAGACGTCTCGCTGTTTTAAATGCAGCAACTTTTGTAGAAGTTTTAACTTTGGAACTTTTATTGAAACTTGAATTTCACATTTTCAACGATGAATGCGAAACATAAATTATACTAACACGTCACATCATTACGCACTCAAATATGCATTAAAATATAAAGTTTTTCCTTTCTTACCACGAATTATAAACGCCGCCGATTCATTGTTCCAGTTGTTTTTTTCCTCGTGTGACGTCACATGTGCTCAGGTCAGCTGCGTTTAAGACGGTCTGGAACTAGTGAAACCCTTTTTAAAATTTTAAAGAACTCTTACGTGAGATATGAGGATTGTGCACAGAAAAAGATTTGATATCAACATGCCGCTGTACTGTATTCGTATCAAACGCAGATACTCCTACATTATTCGAGTTGAATTCTGATGGAGTTCATAAGCCACTTGATGTTATTGTCGTTGCCCTGGATTTCTTGACACACTCAGCTCATTCATTCAGGATCATTCAGACACAGAAATGTAGTATTTGGCATCAGAATTCTCAAATGCCACATCTGTATATTTGAAGGTTGGCATTTATTGAGTGAGATGCACACAGGCCTACGAATTAGATGTGATGTGATAACTTTTATTTATTTGTTTGTTTGTTCACAGAGATTTGTCTTTGGAGCTCCCTTTCCTACACCGCTGGGAACTTTGACCTGCAACACTGGGGATATGTGTCGCCTTTCAGTGGCTTCAGTCTTCGTTTACATCTGGTTGGTGGAGAGAAGCCACTGCAACAGCAGCTTCCAAGACAACATGGGTGAGCTGCACACCAGGTTTGCTGTCAGCCTCTACCAAACCCTCACGGAGACAGAGAACAACTCCAACCTGATTGTGTCGCCCATGAGTGTCTCTCTGTCCTTGGGGCTGCTGCAGCTCGGCGCCAGGGGGAACACACTAGCTCAGCTGGAGGAAGCACTTGGCTACAATGTCAACGGTAGGATTCACTCCAAAGTCCAACATTTACAACTTTGGGCCTAGAAGTCAAAGGGTAAAGCTTGCAATCATAGAGTGCCACTGCCTTAGTGACTGGTCACAATTTTTTTCAGCTGGTTAGCTCAGTAGGTAAGAACACTCGGCTTTCCTGCTGGAGATCAGGGGTTCCAACCCTCGTTGGGATGAGTCTCCAGTAAGAGTCCATGGCTTAGACTCCAAATGCTATACAAGCCAACTACCTCTCAGATGTACATTGCTTTGGATAAAAGTGTCTGCTAAATGAAATTGTGAATTTTGTTTGACTGAACTTAAAATAACACATCTATGAGTCATTGAAGGGTTAGGTTGACCCTCTGCTGTGGAAGCAGTGGTTTACTCATAGCAATTGTTTGTGGCCTGGCTGCAATCTGAGGAGGTCCAGGAATTTCTTCAGTGCTGTGCTGTTGGTACCAGGTGGTGTGGAGTTGTGCTACTACTGGCCATTCGGTCCCGGGGCAGAGCACAGCGGTGTCTGGAGCCACAATGCTTGCCTTCGCACCAACTCTAATCTCATTACCCACTCCCAGGGCCAGACCCAGGGACTCTGGGGTTGAGAGGTCACTGTGTTGCCTTATAAACACAAAAATGAACAGCAGTATGGTGGCATGGAGCTGTGTGATTCAGTGTTGATGCTGATCTCAACCTGTGGACAAGTCTTCAGACATATGTGTCACTCAGGGGATGGAATGTCATGTTGGTTTTAACCCCAGCATGTGAATATGTCTGTGGCTTTAATTCTGCATCCCTTGATGCTCGTTGAATGTTTTACCAGTAAGGATTATGTTACGTTTAGCCTCTGAAAGTTACAAGTCTTGCTCTTGCAAGCTATAAAAACTTCCATCCCTGGTTTCAGTACTCAGCTGGACCTCTGACAGCCGGTCTGTTGTGTCATTAGTCATAGGGTACCACGTTCTCTTTGCTATGGCTGGAGGGCAAAGCACAGTGCAGGAAAGAAGGCACCTCCAGTAGACATCACTATTGTTTCTAAATAAATCACTTGTGTAGCAATGTGGCACTCGTATTTCTATGAATAAGTGTGTGATATTCCATTGGGATATGCTTCCAAACGTTTGTCAGATGATATTGTCCCCATGGCGTACAGGACTCTACAGGCTGAAAGGTTTTATTTATGCATAGTCCTACATTAACATGGTACGCATTGACTGCACTCAATTTGTCAAGATAGATAACGAAGGGTTAACTGTAAGACTGACACAGGGTGGAAGCTGTCAAGTTCAGGCCCAGCCTCTGTTGAGGTAATCAATCAGCATCAGAATCAACTTTATTGGCCGAGTGTGTCGATGCACACACGGAATTTGACTCTAGTACAGATATGTCTAAATTTCAATAAAGACATTTTTAATTACACGGAGAGCCTTGGTCAGAGAGATTTGTTCTCTTTTTCTCATCTGAAACTACTAACCTTGGACCAAAGAGCACCCAACAAATATATTACTTAACTACAGAGAGGACTGAGAACGCCACTGACTCCAAACATCATTCGTTGGTCATATTGGTTTTATGGCGCCTTTTCCTGGCACGTATTTTTCTAATAGTAATATTAGGATTGACCCCAGCAGGTGTTTTAAACTGTTTGTAGTTTTAGCTCAGCATTAAAACTAGAGCTTGGATTGTGTTGCAGTGTAATTGATGGATATTTTCTAGTGGGTAAATGCTCTAGAACGAGCGCATAGTTTGTAGCCTCGATGCCAGCTCAGTCAATAGCCAATATGGTGTCTTGGTTATTTCATCACGCTTAGGGGATAAGATATTTCTTGAATTAGTATGCCACCCATATCATGACAAACAAACATTCAGTTTAACCTTGGAGTTTCAAAAAACAAACAAATAGTTGTTACAGACACCCTTCTGATCTGTGTGTGTTTGTGTGTGTGTCCTTTGCTTGTCTCACAGATGTGCAGGTACAGCAATTTCTGCTGCATTTGCAGAGCGATGCGGGGAACACCAGTCAAGGGGCATGGCTACAGCAGGCCTGTGCTTTGTTCATCCAGAGCGGTGTCCAACTGCTAACGGAGTTTACTCAACACGCAGCAGCCTGGGCCAACACCAGTTTGGTCCGTGCCAACTTCAGCCAACCCAACCACACTCGCAGCCAGCTGGAGCGATGGGGGCACTACCATAGCAATGGTAAGCCCTTCAGCCACAGCGACAAAAAAAACAAAACAAAACAAAACAAAAAAAAAACAACCTTGTTTGCCTGACCACAATTCTTAGTGGTTTAGACACTATTATATTTTTTTGTGATGGCGAGGATTGTATGTTTTCCATGTTTGTCTCTGCATATCTATAAGCTCTAAATAGCAAATTATGACTTATAGTTAGTGCCAGCATCACACTTAATGCCATGTGCAAATGTTTTTTTGCTCCAAGTCATTTTTCAAACACATATTGAATTGTCTGGCTGGACCACATACAACAAGGAAACCGCTGACTTTTCAGGAATGAGCTGCACAATGTGTACCCTTTATGTTAAACGGTGACCTTCCTTCTTTAACTCCCAGATGAAACATGGCCTCTCCTGGCAGGAAGCAGCAGTGGGGATGTTTCGGGCTCAGGCGAGCCCCAGAGCGAGGCCTTGTGGTGGGGTCAGCAGATTCAGATGGCCCTGGTCAATACCGTGGCCTTCCGGGGAGTCTGGCAGAAACAGTTTCTTTTTACCAACACCCAGAACTTGCCATTCACTCTGTCAGATGGAAGCGCCATCAAGGTGCCCATGATGTACCAGGCTACAGAGGTCAATTTTGGTAAGAGACCTCAGTCGATCACTCAGTCTGACAGTGATGTCACTGGCAGGCAAGCCGTGAATCACTGTCTTTATATGGCATTCACTACAGCAGCTGTATGTTGCATTATCTGCATTTTCACATACATTGTAGCCCATTTCACCGGAGCTCATCAAAGGTAGCGGTAATCCAGACCACTACCTTTGATGGGAGCTTTGATGTTACCCTCTTCAGACTGAAGAGATCACTTAGATGAGTGACGAAATGTTTCCATCAATAAACGTTGTGTTCAGATAAACTTTTTCAACGTTCTTTGATTTTCTTACCTGGATTATTGAGCATGCATAAAGGCAGGTAATCCAGGAAGTAAGGGTTGTAGTTTTCACATTGATGGATTGTACAGTGTTGATGTTCCTTGGATTAGCACATTACCACTCGCAAATGTGCATTTAATTACAAAGGAACAGACAACACAGTACAACTGCCAACATGCTGACATAGAGGCCATTATCACATGCATGTACTTACAAGTGTATGGTCTTCAAGTAATTAATTGAAACAGACCTGAGACAATTAACTAAAGTGAAAGTACTTTGGTTCAAGCAGACGTGTTTGAATGAACGTGCTACACCTCCTGAATTAATCTGTGCGTCTGGCATTGGCAGGTCAGTTCCGGACAGCATCAGAGCAACGCTACACGGTTCTGGAGCTGCCTTACGTAGAGCGCTCCCTCAGCCTGCTGCTGGCTCTGCCCAGCGACAGGAAGACCCCGCTGTCCTGCCTGGAGTCCCAGCTCACCCCTCGTCAAGTAGCCTCCTGGGACACCGGACTACGGCGAACCAAGATGGACATTTTTCTACCCAGGTGAGGCCAACACATTAGGCTGCCTATGTTGTGTGACACGAGGGTTTACTATGCGTAGTATGTTTATAAAGTCACATCTGTGGGCGTCCGGGTAGTGTAGCGGTCTGTTCCGTTGCCTCCGACTTAGTCGGGTGTCCCTACAGACACACTTGGCCATGTCTGCAGTGGGGGGACCGGATGTGGGTATATGTCCTGGTTGCTGCACTGGCGCCTCCTCCGGTCAGTCGGGGCACCTGTTTGGGGGGGGGGGGCGTGATCCTCCCACACCCTGCTTCCCCCTGGCGAAGCTCCTCACTGTCAGGTGAAAAGCGGCTGGCGACGCCACATGTATCGGAGGAGGCATGTGGTAGTCTGCAGCCCTCCCAGGATTGGCAGTGGGGTTGGAGCAGCGACCTGGACAGCTCGGAGGAGTGGGGTAATTGGCCAAGTACAATTGGAGAGAAAATTGGGGGGAAACAAAAAAAAAACAAAAACGGTCACATCTGTCATTACCAAGGTATAACACAGAGCACAGACTGACAATAGTGACATTGCTAAAAACAGTGATATTGTTTGGTGATTCAACCTGGCAATTTTTGTTCTATTATTTTTCTTCTCAGCAAGGAGGTGACCGACTGACTTTTCCTTCTGTGTGATTTTCAGGTTCAGAATGCAGAACAAGTTTAACCTGAGATCGGTGCTACCCACCATGGGCGTCAGTGATGCCTTCAATCCAACAGCAGCTGACTTCACCGGCATATCAGGTAAAACACATCAGCTTCATTTACAGCATGTTTTGTATTACAGGCTGTCCCACGGTGTAATGCATCTTAGAATATTCAAGAGTCAGCATCGGCTTTGTGTTGATGCAGTTGCCCACTGGGTGTGTCGGAAAAAGCAGTGGTTCGGCCTGGATTCGCCTTGTCACGAAAGTGGCGAGGCGTCTCCTTTGAGACTGCCGGCCGGAGAGATGCAGTTGGCGAACGCATACCGTATTAGGGTGGGTGTTTGAACTAAAATAGGGCTCGATTGGCCACTAAATTGGGAGAAAAAGGGAAAAATCTGAAATCCATTTAAAAAAAAAGAAAAAAGAATATTCAAGAATCAAACAGAATACATTTAAATCTCCAGGAGATCCTTTTCATCTGGCACTTCTTCGAAGACAGGCCACCACAAACGGCATACGACTGTCAAACTGAGACAATGAGCGACGAGTTTTCAGCTGATGTTCAGATGTTTCTCTTCCTGCAGTGGAGGAAGGTCTGTACGTGTCCGATGCCTTCCACGAAGCAAGGATAGAAGTCACAGAAGATGGGACGAAAGCGGCTGCAGCTACAGGTGAGGAAATCTGAGCACAATGAATTCTGACTAACTGTATTGAATGAGGCGGCACGGTGACGCAGTGGTTAGCGCGCTTGCCTCACAACAATAAAGTCCTGGGTTCGAGCCCCGGGGTAGTTCAACCTTGGTGGGTCGTCCCGGATCGTCCTCTGTGTGGGGTTTGCATGTTCTCCCTGTGTCTGCGTGGGTTTCCTCCGGGGGCTCCGGTTTCCTCCCACAGTCCAAACACATTTAGGTCAGGTGAATTGGCCATACTAAATTGTCCCTAGGTGTGTGTGTGTGTTGGCCCTGTGATGGTGTGGCGGCCTCTCCAGGGTGTCTCCCTGCCTGCCGCCCAATGACTGCTGGGATAGGCTCCAGCATCCCCGTGACCCTGACAACAGGATAAGCAGTTCAGATAATGGATGGATGTATTGAATGATGAGGGAGAGATGGAAGCTTTCGTAACGGGAAACATCCCTACACGTAAAACACGGCACAAGTGTTTCCAATGGATTTTCCTCTGCCTTACAGCTATGGTGCTACTCAAACGATCCCGCGCTCCTGTTTTCAAGGCGGACCGGCCGTTCTTGTTTCTTCTGCGACAAATTAACACAGGTGATTTTCCTGAACTTTTCAAATGCCACAGTTTTCTGTGAGTGTCTTTGTATCATCCTAAATTCTTATTCCTGGCTATTGTGGCTTGCATTTCAGGGTCTGTCTTGTTTATTGGGCGAGTGATGAATCCGGCTGACCAGGCACACTAAGATTCAGCAAATTCTTTGCATCCCAAAAACCTTGCTCTCTCTCACACACACACACACACACACACACACACACACACACACACACACACACACCTCCTATCTCAGTACTGGTATTTATTGCAGACCAACAGGAGAGGCCTGCAGAAACTTCAGGAAGAGGGACAATATGTATTTTTGTAAATATCTGTAAATAAAATTTTAATACATCTGTTGTTTTTACACCCACGTGTTTTGGTCCTTTGTTTCTCAACCAAATTGTCTGAAAAAAAGAAACGTTTTTACACCTAAAACAGTTAAGCAAACACCGTTTGCAGATGTAGGGAAAGAAACATCCATGCATTCACATCTGTACAGAACAATGTGACACTTTATTTACATGGCCCTTCACAGTGTAAAATAGAAACTTTATCCATGGAAATACTTACAAAAAGGCCATTTCCACTGAACATTCTCTTTAAATAGTACTCTAGGGCTATTTACACATTTACAGTGTATTCAAAATACTCTTTTGGTAGCATCCTCTTCACAAACAAAGACAAGTATGGCGGATTTTGGTCCCTGACCGGGGAGGGGGAAACGGAAGAGGGCTGCCCCCTGAATCCCAAACCAACCCCCGCTCCCACACTCTGCACTCCACATTTGTGTAGATTTGAGAAAATGAAACAGACTCAAATTTTTTGTAAAAAGGTAGGCTTGCTTTTTTTCCCTTTTTTTTTAAAACTTATATTGGTGTTCTCATTTTTACACAAGTGCATTCATGGAAACAAGACAAGTTGGTTTGAGACTGAAGGTGGGAAAACAAAGTTAAGGGTGGGTTTGATATTTGGCAACTGCTGACACAAAGGACTCGCTGGCATCCAAGACCTCGGTTAATCGGGGCTCTAGCGGACAAGGTTGCATATCAACAGTTTCTGGATTTTAAATAACGGTTCGAGTGGTGGGGTAAAACGAGCACTAATGTTATTGCTCACCACAATGCATTAGTGACAGTTCCTGAGGTATCGCCCCTATACTTTACCATTTGTTAAAACCACACATGTCATTTTAAAAGGTCCTCCCATCTGACCTCACACGAGCCTTGACTCCAGACGTGTATTGCTAAAGAAGAGTCACACCTGACCGCTGAACAATTAAATCATCTCATCACACTATATCTGGATGCAAACACAATAAAGGAAAAATTGTTCAGAGGGCACAAACATTATGTACCGTGCAGTTTTTCCAGACTAAAATTGCTAAATATGTGCTGATGAGCAATTATCAGTGAGGCAGGTACCCCCCGCTTTCACAAATGTTATGTGTTGTGCCATGTTCCATCTTTTGTTGACACAGCTTTGGAGTGCTTTTCAACTGGAGTGGTTAAAGAGATGATTCAATTTTACAGCTAAGACAAAACACAAGTCAGAAAAATAGGACATTAAGACCGAAAGTCCTTCAAAGCGCAGGTGCCAAAAAGGGATTGAAAGAGCTGAGTAAAGTATAGCAAGAGCAAATGAAAAAGCGAGAGGCTAAGAAGTAAAATGAGGGACATCGTAAAACGTTGTGGGACCCTTCTTTGTCCCAGAGTCGGTTGAAAACCACATACAATTGTAACCCATCAACTCAAGGGTCAGCCTTTGCAGCTTGTACTTGAGAACCTAACCAAAAGCCACCTGTGGGTTTGTAAAGGCTGTGGAACTTTTATGTTCCAGATTGAGTGCCCTGTGTTACTCGAGATTTCAGATCAAAATACTGATCAACATTTAAATTAATAACTTAAACATGGAAAAACAAAATATAATAAGTGAAGGGAGTGACTGAAGGTATACGCTGGGGAATAGCTTTATGGAATGGAATGCAACCAGACACAAATGTGTGGGGCTAACACCTGTAACGGCTTCTGTCCATCCTCGCCTGAGGCAAAAATGGTCCTTTACTGCTCCTAAAGGATATCTGAGGTATAAACCAGCTTCATCCTGGGTGAAAACCGCATTTAGTTATAGCATAAACCAATTCTGTCTCTTTCTTATACTGACACAATGAAGACGCCGAGGGTCCACTTGTGGATGCAATGGTTTGAATTTTAGCTGGGTGCCACCTGTGTCGTCTCTGTGAGGCCTGGTAGAACTGAACTGGGAGGGGAAGGTGGTTGAGGGGTGTAAAATGGAGGGTTGTAAGGTACGTTAGAGTGCGTTTTGTTTGGGATCGAGCTCGTCTCTGAACATGTCCAGGTGGTTCACGTTATTAGATCTGCTGTGGATCTCTTCTAGAAAGTTCTCCAGCTGCTCAATGAGAACACGCTTCTTGAACCTGCATGAAAAGTACACAAAACATTAGTCAATGGAAAATATTGTTATATGGAACACCATACATGTTATCATGTGCAAACACACCATGTTTGTGAATCCAATTTAGGTTCATCATTTGGATATCACACTTGATACCAATCCAGCATAATATCAAGTCAAAACTAGCTTTCAAATACTCCCTCAAACATTTCAGGCTCAATTTTGTGAGAATTTTTTGACAAGATTCCTTTTTTTTTGGGGGGGGGGGGGTTTCTCCCCAATTGTATCTTGCCAATTACCCCACACTTCTGAGCCGTCCCGGTCGCTGCTCCACCCCTTCTGTCGATCCGGGGAGAGCTGCAGACTACCACACGCCTCCTCCGATACATGTGGAGTCTCCAGCTGCTTCTTTTCACCTGACAGTTGGGAGTTTTGCCAGGGGGACGTAGCGCATGGGAGGATCACGCTATTCCCCCCAGTTCCCCCTCCCCCCTGAACAGGTGCCCCGACCAACCAGAGGCGGCGCTAGTGCAGTGACCAGGACACATACCCACATCCGGCTTCCCACCCGCAGACATTGCCAATTGTATTTGTAGGGACGCCCGACCAAGCCGGAGGGAACACGGGGATTTGATCCAGTGAGCCCCGTGTTGGTAGGCAACGGAATAGACCCCTATGCTATCTGGACACCCCTTGGCAAGAGATTCTTATTAATTTAGACAACAAAATTATTTATCACGATATGACAACATCCATATTTCATCACAGTACAATAACATTGAAAGACTATAAATGATAATACTGAATTACTGCCAAACCATAAAAAAACATATGTTCAGTACATTTAACCGCTTCTTAGTTAAACCAGTAAAACATTTTAAATCAATGTTGATCCCATTGAGATTATATATACTATTTGTAAAAAAGCCTTTCCAGCAGGAGGGCAATGTTTAAGGAATACAATAGCTTTGTTTCTTAAGCACTTCTCTTAAAGTGAAAATTGGCTGTTATTACATTCGGTTGCCCATTACAACACAAAGATATGTCTTTTTTGCTATAGCAGTTCCAAAAATGGCGTTTTAGGCAAAATACCACAAGAATTCAGGATCGACCAGGGAAACACAAGCCAAGTTATTTATTAAAGCTCAACTAGAGATGCTGTGTTTCACAGCCTATTTGAGACGGCAGCGTGATGATAATATTACTATGCTGGAGGAGGGTTGAGCTCAGTACCTGGCTGCCTCTTTGATGATGTTCTGAAGAAAAATGAGCCGGGTGTCCAGAGTGCCTTGGATCTGCTTCAGGAAATGGAAGATCTTCTCATAGTCTGCACAAACAACAGCAAGAGAATGATTTAAAAACTGGGCCAATAGACAACTGTTCCCTCGTAACTCGAAATCCAGTTTTATGCTGAGCACAAAAACAGGCGCAAATGAAAGGCATGAATAATCACTGGATACAAACATTAAAAAAAAAAAGCTTTGTCCTTGGTTTACAGAAAAAAGCTAAATGATGGTTGAGTTGAGACAATCAAGACAATACTACAGGGTGTCTGGACTCCTTTAAACGTACGTCTACCAGGTTTCCTGATCTCCTTGGTGATGAGCGCCCTCAGGTGGTTGTTGAACTCCAGACAATCATTGTATATCTGCTTCTTCAGCGTCGAAGGGGAAGGGTACCGTGGCGGTCGGTGGTCCGGTGACACCATCTGCGCCCCTCCCTCACTACCCGGCTGCAGCTCAGTGTCCCGCAGCCTGCCGTTCTCCTCCTCCCCCCCGTCCTGATACTCATGGAGATCCACAACCTGATGATTCTCCTGGTAGTCCAGGGGTCCCGAGGGGTGACCTGGCTCCAACTCAGAGGTCCTGTCCAGGCCAAAGTGGTTCTCACTCAGGTGATTGATAAACACATCTGGTTCTGGTGCTCCATCGTTACTCTCCGCATCTACGGAACAGTAAAAAAAATTTTGAAAAATAAAAAAAGTTTGCTGCAGATGTTTAAGGGTTCAGATCCACAAAGGAGTTTGTAGGGGTGGTTGAATGGTAGATGGCACCTCTAACGTAGAAAAAAAAAACTATTAATGATATTTAGCCAAAAGTCATGCTTATACCTTTCATTGAAAGTGACTGCCTAGATAAGATCTTTTTTTTTTTTAACATTTGAGGTACATTGGGGCTGTTAGCCCATTTCACCTTTGTCAACATATGTATACAATATTTTGATGTTTCAATGTTTGTCATTGAGTTCTGTTTGTATGTCTGTTTTTGAAACAAAATACTGCGATTGGGAAATCTTTAAAAACAAGAGCAAGTACTATTTTGGTAAATCACATATTAATCCTCTCAGCATGTCCCAGAAGTCAACAATCTAACAAAAGCTTTGTTTGGTATAAGAATTACTTAGTTTGACTGAGAACAATACACAATGACTAGAATCTTTTGCTAATTACAGCACAATGAAATGATGCAAATGAGAAATGGGTGGACATAAGCCCCTATGAGTCATACACTTAGTTATATATATGATAGAGGGTTTTTTTTTTTAGAAATAGGGAAAGAATATATAGAGGGAATCTGATCATTTTAAAATACATTCTCAAGGCATCTATGCTGCCCCTGAGAAAGATCCACATAAGTGATGTTGATGATACATGATATTTATGGTGCTCCATATTCAAACAATACTCGAGCCCACTGAGGCAAATTTGTAATTTGTGAAATTGGGCTAAAAAATAAAATTGACTTGACTAGTGTTGCACGGTATACCGAAATGTAAGTACTTTTTCGATACTTTTTTTGTTAAAAACAGTTCGGTATTAGAATTTCCCAACGTTCAAATTGTAGGTCAAATGTTCTCTCCAGTGAAAGTGAACGAGAGGATGAAATGTATTGTTTGTCTGAATCTCCACTAGGTGGCGGTACTAGCAAGGTAGCCAAGTCAGGCGCGTGTACGGTCTACGGCAGCGGTCGGGAACCTATGGCTCGCGAGCCATATATGGCTCTTCCGGTGACGGCATATGGCTCCCAGACAATTTTGAGATGAAAAAGAAAATTTTTTAAAAATCAGTTTGGAACTGATTTTAAAATACTTGTGATATTTCTTAATAATACTGTGTCATTTTAAAGTAAACAGAAATTAGTTTTGAAGATAAATTTCACGGGTCACGGGTCACCCGTGGGTCGGGTCGGGAACCAATGGCTCGCGAGCATGTCCGGGTCATTGTAAAGGTGAAGAAATCAATTTTATCAGATAGCCAACTAGTTTATCCGCTTCAACCCTTGTAACGGAAAATATGGCGAAAAGGAAAAAAGACGATGATTACCGTGCATTCAAGGCTGCGTGCACGGAGGAATTTGCATTTGTGGAGAGAGCAGGATCTGCGGTATGTCTAATGTGCAATGTTAAATTGAATCGATGAAACGGTCAAATATAAAGCGGCACTTCGATACGCACCATGCTTCATTTGCATCGAAATATCCAGCGGGGGACAGCAGGAAAAGGGCATGCGAGGAGCTACAGCGGAGAGTGCAGACGAGTCAGCAGCAACCACGTGTGTGGACCAAGCAAGGTGACGGGAATTCCGCTAGCTTTGCGGGGGCTTTGGCAATAGTAAGGAATGGAAAGTCATTCACAGATGGCGAGTATGCCAAAACATTCATGCTTGATGTGGCCAATGAACTGTTTGATGACTTCCCAAATAAAGACAAGCTAATCAAACGAATAAAAGACATGCCCCTGTCAGCAAGAACTGTGCACGATCGTAGCATCATGATGGCAAATCAAGTCGAGGAAACACAAATTAAGGACATAAACGCCGGGACATACTTTTCTCTCGCGTTAGATGAGTCAACAGACGTTA
The DNA here is from genome assembly GCF_029633865.1 of Lampris incognitus. Lineage (NCBI taxonomy): Eukaryota > Metazoa > Chordata > Actinopteri > Lampriformes > Lampridae > Lampris > Lampris incognitus. Next base: position 34,601,937 of record NC_079221.1, on the reverse strand, counting down.
GCCATCTATCTCAGTGCAGTATAATTGCCAGGTATGCTGCAGGTGACACACTGCGTGAGGAAAGCTTGGCTGTTTTGCCAATGAAAGGGACAACAAGAGGAGAGGATTTATTCACGTCTTTCATGGAGTTTGCTAAAGAAAAAAAAACTACCGATGGATAAACTTATTTCTGTCGGTACTGATGGTGCACCCTGTATGTTGGGGACGAACAAAGGATTTGTAGCGCTTCTCCGTGAACATGAAAAGAGAGCCATCCTAAGTTTTCATTGCATCCTGCACCAGGAGGCGCTTTGCGCTCAGACGTGTGGCCAGGAGCTTGGTGAGGTTATGTCGCTGGTCATTCGAGTGGTCAACTTTATTGTTGCCCGAGCTTTAAATGATCGCCAGTTTAAAGCTCTGTTAGAAGAAAGTGGGAATCATTTTCCCGGTCTGCTTTTACACAGCAACGTGCGTTGGTTGTCAAGGGGGAAGGTGCTCAGCCGTTTTGCAGCTTGCCTGAGTGAAATCCGGACTTTTCTTGAAATGAAAGGCGTCAAGCATCCTGAGCTAGACAACACTGACTGGCTCCTGCAGTTTCACTATCTCGTGGACATAACTGGCCATCTGAACCAGCTCAATGTGAAAATGCAAGGTATTGGAAATACAATCTCATCCCTTCAACAAGCAGTGTTTGCATTTGAAAGCAAGCTGGAAGTCTTTCTCAGGGACATTGAAACAGGTCGTCTTCTGCACTTTGAAAGACTGCAACAATTTAGAGATGCATGCTTAGCAAGTGACTCCACTCAACATCTGGATCTCCAGCAGCTAGCTGGCTTTACGTCCAATCTCCTGCAGTCATTCAAAGCACGTTTTGGAGAATTTCGTGCGCGCACTGGTCTTTTCAAGTTCATCACTCATCCACATGAGTGTGCAGTGGACAAAATCGACCTGACATGCATCCCCGGGGTCTCTATCGGAGACTTTGAGCTGGAAGTTGCTGACCTGAAGGCATCAGACATGTGGATGAGTAAGTTCAAGTCACTTAATGGAGAGTTGGAAAGTCTTGCGCGACAGCGAGCAGAGCTGGCGAGGGTACACAAGTGGACAGAAATGAAAAATCTTCAACCTGAAGACCAGCTGATTCTTAAAACTTGGAACGAGCTTCCTGTGACATACCACACAATGCACCGTGTGAGTATTGCCGTATTGACTATGTTTGGCTCTACATATGCATGTGAGCAGTCATTCTCGCATATGAGGAACATTAAGACCAACCTACGCTCACGTTTAACTGATGGAAGCCTCAACGCCTGCATGAAGCTCAACCTCACCACGTATGAACCAGACTACAAGGCCATCAGCAAAACCATGCAGCACCAGAAGTCGCATTAAAAGTAAGACATATTTAATTTATTATACGTTCAAAATACTATATGGCTCTCAATGAAATATATTTAGAAATATTTGGCTTTTATGGCTCTCCCATTCAAAAAGGTTCCTGACCCCTGGTCTACGGTCAAGGGACATGCGCCTGTTCGAGCCTCAGCCTCGATTGAGAGAGAACCAATGCCTCTGCTTCAACATGTCTACAACTCTAAACAACAGCAAGTCATCTTCAGAGTTAAAAATAACACATCCACACCCTGTACTGGTTAACAAAACGGGCTGCCGAAGTCTACTGTGGGACTATGCCTACAGAGCCGACGCTGATGATGGGGAACCCACTGACATAACGAAGCCTGCGTGCAAAAGGTGCTGTAAAACAGTGTCGCGCAAAGGAGGAAACAATTCAAACCTCGCCAAGCACCTCGGTGACAGACACCAAGACCTCTCCAATGAGTACAAAACACGACAGGTTAGCGAATAAGCTAGCTGGCTAGCCACTTGATAGGACGGTGATGAGCTGCTAAATTATGAGATATGTAGCGTACCTATGTCAGGCCTACTCTGTGTCTGACTTTCTGTCTATATGGAGGGATCCGATGACGACTTTATAGTTCAGTGTCTTGAAACGGTTAAATAGCTAAATACTAGCATAGGGCTACCAGCTACATGTGCTGCAATGCCATTATTCCGAAACCCCAATAGTCCGAAAAATGTCCCATTGGACCGAAAGGCCATTTGTCTGACAGCGTTATCCCGAAAACAAACAGCCATTCCTCCGAAAGGCCCGTTGTTCCGAAAATACACACTCCCCCCCGGAGTTGTTCGTTCAGTGACTGCCGGTGTTATATCAAAATCTGTGACCCGTCAGATTATGTGACCCTGCCTTAAAATGCCCCCCCCCCAGATGCTAATCCAAATCTTAACCACACCAAAAATTAACTGTCTCCAACAGAACGCCTAATCTTAATCATTTCTAATTTTAGGCCTAAATTTAACCGCATCGATCTGACTGCCGTATCCTGTATGAAATTGTACGTTTTAAAAGCATGGTCACATAATCTGAAGGATCACAGATTTCGGTGCAACACCTGCCCTCCCCAGTGTCGTTGCGAATCATTGGTCTGAACTGGCCAGAGATATAAATACAAGAAAGCTGATATTTGAGTGTACATAAAGTAGTTTCTTCCTGGCATGTTATACCTTTTGTCCAACTCACAAACAGTCCTGAAGCCAGTTTCTTCCGCAGTAGACACAGGTACCTCATCCAGACAAATAAATTCTGCTACTCCCCTGTTAATCACTTGGCATCTTCCCTAACAAGTTGAAAGTGTTCTGAACATTCTGACACCAAATTAATGTTTTTCTGATTTGTATAACCAGCAAAAAACAAGTTTGTTTGGGACTTTTCCAGCAATCTCACAGTGTTTCAAAGTTGTTAATAAACTGAATTTGAAAATGTGATCAACCCTTGTGGACATTCTGTTTCTGATCTATTAGGTATCGGGTATCGAACCAGTATCATTTCAGGTTCAAGTATTGTTGCAGTATCGAGTATCATGATACTAAACTTGGCATTGGTATCAAAGTCAATATTTTGGTATCGTGACAACACTAACTCAATGCAGTGACATACCATTTTTAAAGGCTATATGTTGTCAGTTTGTCATGTAAATCCAGAGACAAATAAGTGATAGGGCATCTGTAAAAAGTGATGGCTAAGATTATATAGATTATAAACCAAGACTTATTATTTGCGGTATCTTTTCTTATCAACATTGCACTACATCTTAACTTCTTTTGGCTGCTGCCTTGATTAGTGGACAGTGCTCTGATTTCAGCCTCGGCTAGTGTTGGTCTGCCTCACACTACAGACTGGCCCTTACAAAACTAAAATCCTATCCACTACCGACTAGTGTGGAGCTGCTGGGAGTGCCAAAGACTTGAGTACTGAACCCTTTCACACAACAGGGTTATCTGTCAACTAACACAGGCTCCTCCAACATAGTCAATATGGTCCAGTTGAACTTGACAACCAAGTATTTTGAAACAAATACTGATTTTCAAATTATTCAAAATCACATGAAATCCTAAATGATCCATATGGGTGCTCAGACAGATTTTGAATAACAGTTAATTCCAGATAACATATACCAAATTCAAATGAAATCGATTGGCCAGGGGGTGTCCGGGTGGCGTGGCGGTCTATTCCGTTGCCTACCAACACGGGGATCGCCGATTCGAATCCCCGTGTTACCTCCGGCTTGGTCAGGCGTCCCTACAGACACAATTGGCCATGTCTGCAGGTGGGAAGCAAGATGTGGATATGTGTCCTGGTCGCTGCAATAGCGCCTCCTCTGGTCAGTCGGAGGGCAGGGGAACTGGGGTGGAATAGGTTGATCCTCCCGCATGCTACGTCCCCCTGGTGAAACTCCTCACTGTCAGGTGAAAAGAAGCGGCTGGTGACTCACGTATCGGAGGAGGCATGTGGTGATCTGCAGCCCTTCCTGGATTGGCAGAGGGGGGTGGAGCAGCGACTAGGGACAGCTCGGAAGAGCGGGGCAATTGGCCAATTACAATTGGGGAGAAAAAAAAAAGGGGGGGAAATCAAAATAAAGAAAAGAAAATGATTGGCCAGCCTAGGAAGCACCTCCGTTGGGGACATACTATATAGATTTATTTCAGATTGATTGTATATAGATTGTATTGTATATAGATTGATTTCCCATATAGATTTCAACTTCGTTCAAAAATTTCTGAACAAGTGCATTTTACATTTACAAAATTCTACGACTGTACCAACTGCTGCCGTGTATCCAAACAGATTTACTGTGATATCTTTTTGGGTATAATAGGAGCATCATATTTATAGGTATCATATGTATTCAAAGCTGAAATCATCTAGCAGATAGCGCTAGCTTAAAAAAACACATAGATGGTTATGTAATTCTAAGACCATAGTAGTCTACAATATCATTTCAGCTTCCAGAAATCAGTTATAGTTAAACATCTCATTTCCTTTGAAACATCCACTGTAACTGAAAATATTTAAAATTATAATAACAGTAAAATAATTTAGTTCCTAAATTCATTCAAGAATATATATATACTAGAAGAACCCCGCTACAATGTAGCGGTTCGGTTATCCACCCGTCTAAATCTCCCTCCTCTTCATCCTGCCAGCTAACCGTCTTCCCCCTGCCCCTAAACCCCCCCCCACTCCAACTCCCTCCCCCCAAATGCTCAGAATCATCTGAAATGCCGAGAAAAGTTATTTTTAGCCATTTTTAGAATATGCATATTTTGCATAATTATATTTTAATTTTCTGGGATTTTTCCCTTACTCTGAGACAATACCTACTACCTCCAAAAAGAATTAGGATCATAAGTGCTTTAGTTTTCGGCCCCGCTATCCACACACACACACACACACACACACACACACACACACACACACACACACACACACACACACACACACACACACACACACACACACACACACACACACACACACACACACACACACACACACACACACACACACACACACACACACACACACACACACACACACACACACACACACACACACACACACTATGTGAGTAGTGCCAGCAGCCATACCAACATGTACCCTGGCTCTGCCAAATGACGGAAGCTAAGCAGATGTGAGCTTGGCTAGTACTTGGATGGGAGACCTCCCAGGAAAATGAGTTGCTGCCGGAAGTGGTGTTGGTGGGCCAGTAGGGGGCAGTCTTCCCTCTGGTCCTAATTAAAAACAACAAATATCAAATCTCGAAGCCCCAGTCCAGTGACGGGGACACTGTGCTGTAGGAGGTGCCATCCTTCAGATGAGATGTTAAACCGAGGTGCTGACTCACTGTGGTCATTAGAGATACCATGGCACTTATCGCAAAGAATAAGAGTTTCCCTGATGTCCTGGCAAAATTCCCAAACTGGCTCTGTTCATCTGGCCACCTAATCATCCACCAGTGTAACTGGCTCAATGATTCCTCCCTCTCCACCTCAAGCTGATGTGTGGTGAGCATTCTGGTGCCAAATAGCTGCCGTGCATCACCCAGGTGGGTGCTACAAATTGGTGGTGGTTTGAGGTGAATTAATCCCTTCAATGTGAAGTGCTTTGGGTGTCTAGGAAAGCGCTATATAAATATAATGATTATTATCATTATTATCATATTTAGTTTGATGTGTATTAACTGATTATCATTACCCATTTTTCTATGGAGCACTAATAGAAATCTTTAATACACAGGGGAAGAAAAGCAAAATGGTAAGAAAACCAAAACATTCGCTGATATGAAAATATTGATATATATGTATATTCAAAACACTTTGTAAAGGGCTGTTCTAGTGGCTCCACCAGTTCAAGCCATTCCATCTTGACTCAGGGCACAGGGTAGTGAGTATGAATCCTTCACAGGACCTCTGTTGCATATTTCCCTCTCTCTGTCCTGTCTTTCCTGTCACTCACCACTTTGCTGTCAAATAAAGGCAAAAAATGCCAGGAAACACTCAGCTTAAAAGGCTCTGTACAATATGCAAGAAAGCTCCAAGACTGTACCAGCAGCTGATAATAATCATTCACAATGGAAGAAGTTTGGAGTTGCATGCGTGAGACATAGCACTTATCTGTACTGTGACAGTCGCAATACAAACAATGTGCATGCGTGTCTGCGTTTGCACGCATTTCATTTGTCTCAGTCTCAACATTAAACTCACCTGCTGAAGATCGAGGACTGGCAGGCGGAGTGACTGGGGGAGTGTAGGCCCTTCCCAGGCGCAGCAGTGGCGACATGCACCGTCGTCTCTTGGGGCCCCCACCCTGCATGTTGCTGCTCTCCATGGGTCTCTTGCCCTTGTTCTGGGGGCCAGTCACAAACTCATCTGCCTCATCAATCATCATGCCCTGGGAGAAGAACAAGAAAAAATTGTCAGCCAATTTCGAGCAGATTAGGAAGCAAACGTTATCAGTCATTGTGCATTAATGTACACTGAACCATGGCTGTCACGCAGGGATGGGCAACATGATCCAGAAAGGGCCGATGTGGGTGCAGCTCTTTGTTCCAGCCAAGCAGTTACACACCTGATTTTTAGTCAACCAATAGCTTTTGCTAAGGACCTTGATTTGTAGACTCAGATGTGTAACTGCTTGGTTGGAACAAAGACCTGCATCCACACCGGCCCTTTCTAGATCATGTTGCCCATCCCTGCAAGTGCAGCCATACTGTTAAAACTTCTAAAACACTGCAAGAGAAAAGTTAATGTAAATATGAAGGGATTAACTGAAAAAACCCGACTAACGGAAATCCGACTAATGGAAAATAAACCTTCTTATAAATCTAACATATGTATTTCAGAGAAACTGAAACAATTTTCAGATAATTTCCCCAAAAATGAACATAGAGCATTCTTATCAATTTGTATGAGGAACTTAGGAGTCCAACATCTGCATATTAAGAGGTCATGTTGCCTTCTCCAACATCTATATAACTACATACTGTGAAACCAATTTAGACAGTGTGTCTTTTAACCAATGTTGCCAGAACAAACTCCAGTAAATTTTTTTGTACTTGGCAATGAAAAGAATCCTGATAAGAGTCACTAGCAGCTAACTGTCAGGAACATTTATTCAATATATGCTATACGAGTTATGTAAACATGATGGCAGCTAATCAAACTATCCCTTTGACAAGCTTGATGAAATTCTTCATTTCTACACCAGGTTTTTACTTCTCATTTTGGGCAGTGTAAAGCAATACATGGCAGTGGGATGTACCTTCTTGTCCAGTTTGAAGGGGTTACCAAATGTATGTAGGCGTTTGGGCTGCTCTGGGTCTGCGTCTCTGAGGGGCTGGGGAGCAGCTTTGAGGAAGTCCTGGTAATTACCCATTTGGGCTATTGGCACACTGTGGAGCTGGTCTGGTCAGGAAATGTGGCAGAAGACATTTAAACCTTTTAGTATTATGTTATGTTAACCACAACATTCCATATCCACTTTTGAGATTTCTGGGCTTGTATGGCGCAAGCACCCATGTACAAATGCAGACACCAACATGCAGTGTTGCTACCTGGGTCCTGTCCTCTGAGGCTACAGACGCTGGTGTTAAGCAGGTTCCTCCTCATTCGGCTGAGCTGGTCCAGCAGGTGGCTACGGGGAATGTCATAAGGATTCCTAAGGCTCTGTGGCTTCAAGTTCTGAGGAGGAGGCAGGGAGGAAGGGAATAGAAGAAAACTTTCAGTTAAAGCACAAAACATGCTTTAAAAAGTGATGAGAATTTAAGGTCAGCGTCCCTTAAAGGAAGGCAAGACCCAGTCAATTTCTTGTGAAATACTGTTGTATTTCCGTATCAGCAAGCTGGTTATGAATGTAAATGGGAGTCTGAGTGTGAATTTGAAGAAGGATGGTCTCAAAGAGTTTGCTGACTACAGTCTACTTCTCAAATGTCACAGCCCCTGGGCTCCTGAAATAATCCATATAATACTAGTCATTACGGTGGCAGAAGAAAGCTTAAGGTTTTATAAGAGGGCTCCTTCCACTGGATAGAAACACAGCAGAGGAAGGGAAAAACGTGTCAGAGAAAGTAAATGAGTAGTGGCTCTCCTCCCTCAATAACTACCATGAAAAGAGCTGAGCATGGTGCTTGAACTCTGCCCTTAAGCAGGGCATGAAAATCCAAAATGCCCTGATGAAGCTGCTCTCAGACGCCAAGTAAAAAGCCGTTTAGTGTGCAGGCCAATTATGTAAATATATGAATAAAAATGGGCCTTGCCGCTGGAGTCATGTGCGCTCACTCAACCTTCACCAGATAAACAGGGAATTTACTCTACCTTGTTGAGCAGCGCCAGGTGAAAGCCTTGAAACTCTTTGGGATTAAGCTCCATGTGCAAGGCCGGGGCCTCTCCGGTGAGGCCCTGTAGCAGCTGTGTAAAGTCCCTATGCTGGGCCAGGGAGATACCACCCCCGCCCCGCCAGCGTACTTTGATGCCTGCATCCGGTGGTGGCTTCTTACCAATGGAAGCTATCAGACGGTCGTACTCAATTTTGGACTGGAGAGTAAGAATAATTAATTAATTAATTAATTAAGAATTAACAACGATGCTTGATTTAGTGAATCTACGGTGCAGTGGAATGTACTCAGTTACATTCATAATCTTAGTGATGAGAACCAAAATGAATACAGCTGTAAGCATAAATATACACACAGGACAAATATTGTGGAAAGCAAGCAAACACAGACTTACTTGCTGGCTAAGCTTTTTGAGGTAAGAGACCACACTGTAACTCAGGCCATACTCCATATTTTCAGCCAGCAGGTTAGGTGCTCCCATGATCCTGAGAGCCTTCCTCAGAGACTATGGAAAATAATTCAGTAAGAGCAATTTTACAATATGCGACAACAAAGCTGAATTAAACTTTAAGGAAAATGGTGGTATTTTTTTAAAACCTATGCCTTATTTTCTTATTGTTGATAGTCAAACCGCCTGATGGGTAGCAGAATCTTTTAAATTGATATATATTTTACAGTACAGCGCAAGCTCACGTCAGCCGACTGCTGCACACCAAGCTGCAATGTAATCCTTTGGGGCAATAGCACTTGCCAAGTAAAAGCAGTCTTTTTTGCGCCAACAGGCTCAGAAAGTTATGAGAAGTGTCTGAAAACATCTTCTATTATGAAAAGACAATCCTAGTGTAGTCAGTCAGCCCGTGATAGGCCTGTATTATATCTTTCTTTTTTTAAACTCTTCTCTCCAGCAATAAATCACTCCTTGCAGGATTATAGAGTAAGTTAGAAATGGATTGATATCTATATATAATCCCACGATTGATATTGTCACTAAGGCTCTTTAGACTTATCTCAAAACATTCTGAGCCCGTTAGTGCTAAATAAAAGCTCTTTCAGTGGTCATTATTTGGTGAGCACTATTGCGCCGAAGGATTACATTGCCACTTGGTGTGCTGCAGTAGGCCGACATGAGCTTGTTCAATCAGTTTCAAAGATTCTGCCACTAATTGCTTGGTTTGACTCCCAACAGAAGGAAAATAGGGCTTGGGTTAAAATATACCAGTTTCCCTTCAAGAAGTAGTGAAAATAATGAATATTGGTCTGAATCTAGACCCACTCACCCCTATGTAATATGGAGGCATGGTCTTCAGATAGTTCTCAAAGGACTGGCGCCATTTGATAGTAGGCTTAAACTTGTGCACTTTGATCAAATCATCTGCAGTGAGCAAGAAAAAAAAGAGAAGAAGATTGGAATCCTTAAATCCAAGTCTAGAAAGAGAATCATTTGCTTTCATCCCTTGACTAGCAAAGAGGATAAACCTAGGTCTCTGAGGTTTCTGATTCATATGTAGTTTACATCTTTAAAAAAGAAAGAATAGGAAATGCAACTGATAAAATGGTCAAAAATGAAACTGGGTGTTCCATCTCAATAAACCCAATGGCCAACTTTTTTTTTTCTGTAGCTCAATGTTCTGCTTTTTCATAGTGTGTCCCTAACGTAAGTTATCGTTCAGACAGCTCATTATTTCCAGGGCAATATCATCCACACATCTTCATAGTTCTTTTTGCTGCTTTAGTTGGAGGGCGTTAAAGGAACATGGAAGAAATTTGTGATGCAATCAAAGATTGTAATGGATAACTTGGCAGTAAAAATAAATGGAGTGCCCTGCCTGGGGAGATAACATTAGCCAAGTCAATGTCCCTTAAATCACTTTTAAAAATGCACTTTAGGCATGCTTTTACCAGGACTATGGTGTGCATGTTGTACTTGTTTTGATTATTCTGGACAATCACTTTTCAACAATTCAATCTTTTTATTAAAACGTTTTATTAAAATTCTATTAAAGCTTATTTACTTTATTAATTTATTAGTCACATTTTCTCCTTTGTTAAGTGTCCTACTGATAAAAAGTATTGATACCTAGAAAGGAGAATTGCTCTAAAATTATGGAAGATCTCTTGTAGTAAAAACTTAATTGGAGCGCTTCAATTAGTTTTGTTATAGACAAGCAAGAGTCTCAGTAAGACTGCAATTGTAGATAGTTACACTTTTGATTGGTGTGGTGGCACGGCCCAGGGGCATATATTTTCTAAACAGTATAATCTAGTCTAAATAATAAAGATTGTGTGTACTATTTCAAAATAGTCACTGAGCAAAGTCTACAGCAAATTCAAGTTAACAAGATATGTGTATTCTAGTGGATACATGGTATTTACATGTGTTTCCTTGTACAGGGTAATATGTGATCCACACGTGTGAGTGCGAGTCTTACCCAGAAGTGGCAGCAGCACAGGGTAGTTGTAGGGCATGACAAACAGGTTGACACAGTTGAGGGCTGTGCTGGCCTTCAAGTAGCCAAACGGCTGGCCAAGGTCGCTGTACTTGGCACTGTTACATACAAACACCTTCAATGGAAGATGGAGGGGGAAATGAAATACACAACACATGCTAACAACATAGGATATGCAAATCTAAAACAGTAACCAACAGCCAACTAAAAACGTGCTTGTACTGTGTGGTTCAGTGTAGTGCCGCCTTACCTGCCAGCAGGTGTGAGGGGATTTTCTTTCCAAGATGTACTGGGTGAGAGGTGAGGGCTCCAGCTCGTACTTGTCGAAGGGCACCTTGTCTATCACCATGGGTTCAGCATCCAGACAAGAGAAACGTACATGGGGATGGGCCGAGCGGGGCGGCTAGGTGTTAGAGGGAAGAGAAAGAGATTAATGCTGTTCAAGAGGACAGTTACATGTGATAACGTTATCAGAAGGGTATAACTTGGTAATAATTTTTTTATTATAGTGTCAGAATATAAGCAAAAAAGACTCAAGTTGGCTCATATTGTCTATAGTGTGGCTAATATGCATAATTGTGCTTTTAACGCCTTTCCATTAGTTCCTTATGACGCTGATTTTCTTGGGACTTAAAGGGATGGAAAATAACGCAACTACATTTATGGATCGGTAGCTTGTAATATGAGAACCCTTAAGAAACGTTTCGGGTATGTTTATTATTACTGATGATTGATTATTATTGATATTGCTTGAATGATCCCCTGTGGAGACCCCTAATGGGAGCAGCTGAAAGTAGTAGAAGTAGTAGTAGTAACAGTAGTAGTAGTATTGTTGTTGTAATGCCACTAGGAGGCACCACGTAGTCTGCTGGAGGAGCAATGCATGCCATCACACAGACTCAATGCTGAGAAACTCCACAGGTGTTGTTCTTCAATACAGAAGGTGCAATGTGTGTAAACTGAAGTCAAAAGTCCACAGACAAGATGGTGGAAAGTGACTTGGTAGGCAGTGAGTATAAATGAGACTAAACACTGCCCTTTGGTGCAGGAAAATGGTGGAAAAAAAAGGTTGATGTAATGGCCTGCAATCTTCAAGTTTTACTTGCCGTGTGCTGAGCTGACATGACATCATAGTATTTATGCAATTGATCTGGAGAGTTCTCTGAGTGGTTAAAACAGTTTCAGGGACGGCCTTCATAACATCATTAATAAGGGAATTTTGATTAAAAACTGACTTTCAAATATGGATTTCATATCTTAGCTATGTGAACTATTTATTTTCAATCATTCACATGAATTGTTAGTTTATATCATAATTATCTTTTTAACAGTATTTCTTTTTCCAATTTCCCTCCCTTTTCTCCCTAATTGTATCTGGTCAATGATCCTGCTCTTTTTAGAGCCGTCCAAGTCGCTGCTCCACCCCCTCTGCCGATCTGGGAGGGTGGCCCGACCGACCAGAGGAGGCAACTAGTGCAGTGACCAGGACAAATACCCACATCTGACGTCCCACCCACAGACACGGCCAATTGTGTCTGGAGGGATGCCCGACCAAGCCAGAGGTGACACGGGGATTCGAACTGGGGATCCCGTGTTGGTAGGCAACGGAATAGACCGCTATGCTACCCGGACACCCTTAAACAGTATTTTTATGATGAGTTTACTTTTCTTTAAGGTTATTCTACTGTTGCATTCATTGTAAGGAAGTCTCTACAAGAATGTCAGCAAAAATGCCAAAGACTGAATGTCAACATTAAACAGAGGCTGCCAGGTACTGATAGTCAACTGTATAAATATTCACTGTGAATATTTGTGTGGATTCAAAGGAGAAATCTGTACCAGCGTGGGGGAGTTCTGGTCTGGCCAGAATGCCTCTGGGATGGGCCAGTGTCCTATGGGCACACCAGTCTTGGGGTTGGGACGTACATAGATGAGCTTATGACAGCAGTGCCATGGCTGGGGACCGGCTTTCACTGCTTCAGCAGGTGAATCTGAAAAGGCACATTAGGTCAAGGGTGAGGGTAAAAGACTTGAAAACGAAAATCACAATAACTTTAAATCCCAAGCACACATTATTTATCACGGCTCCACTGAAGACACTGATATATTATAGCTTAAAAACTTAATTATGGAAACTCAATATACAAAGAGAACCAAATTGAACCGTTTTTGTTCAAAAACATTAAAATGCCAATTCTGTTCCCAGTCTGTAGTCCACGTAGCTCTTCAGAAGTGACCAGTTGATATTCAAAGAGGTTTGACAAATACCAATAGTGTGGAGGCAGTATTTTATTATGTAGGTGGCGATTTCCGAAGAAATATCCACTGGTTGTTTGTGCACTGGAGCATGGAAATGCTCAGTGAAAAGCAACAGAGGCAAGTGGGAGATACCGAACCAGGCAGGACACTTTACTGCTGCAGAAGGTGCGCCAACAACAAAGGAAAACTTGCATGCGGTTGTGATATAGTCAGACACATTGCCTCACACTGGTTTGTGTATATTAACTACAACTTCAAAAAAGGTTGTTTTACTGACACTTCACCCAACAGGGATGCATGAACATCAATACCATTTTACTGTCTTCACAATTTGTCTGATTGGTCATAAAGGTGCAGATATCCTCTGATAAACGTGACAAGCCAGCCCTTGAAACGATTCATTTTGAAGAGCTGTCCAAGAGATGAGATTTGAACAGAGGCTATCGACCAGGAGAAGAAATCGGAGACTCTTGCTCAAAGGCAAGTTTTTTAAAATCATTTGTTATTTTAGACCAAATGCAAATTATTGCATACTGGGGTTTAGTGTGCAAAGAATTTAATTAGTTCAGCTGGCAAGTCTGTTCACACCTGAGAGGAAAAAGTGCTGCTTTGCTCTCTTAACACACATGTACACTTGCTCATTCAAGTGTGCAGTATTTATAACAGTGTACCAAAGCCTAGCGATGAACTGCTGCAAAGCAAAAGAAAAATACAACATTTTAGCTTTTTTTTTAACCTTCTATTGGAGGAGGGTCAGGTCCTGTTTTCTCAAAGTTGATTACCACCCCACTTTGGATCTTCTGCACCAGAGACTCCAAACACTGGTTAAGCATACGCTGGGAGAACACACTGTAGGAACGCCCTGCATGGAGACAAAGACAGAGGGGTGGCCGGATCAGAAACGTGAGCAGATACATGACTGTGTCCCAATTACCCGCCAACAAACTAGTACACATTTACTGCAGAAAATGAAAAAAAAAAGTCTGTGTGACCCTGTTATGAATATACAGTACAGTGTAAAATCTAACTATGAGTGTGTGTGTGTGTGTGGGGCGAGGGTTGCGTTTAAGGATGACACAGACTTCTGAATACTTAGTCCACTGTATCATTAATAAGGACAGTGCTTCAGCTTATGCATCATGTTGTCACAATGTATACAAAAGTCAATAGTAGTAGTTACATGAGTGCGGTACAAGTCCCATTTTCATAATTTACTAGAACTGATAAACCCACACACATCAGGCCGGTACAAATCATTGTCCCACACTTCACCTCTAGTGACCTGCTATGCACCCATTCACTCAAACACGTTTCAATAGCCTGTGGCATTGTGTCCAGTCTGTCATCAGCAGTAATGGAGGGGCAGCATATAGACTGCCAGACATTGTCTATGGAGCTGTGTCATGCTCTGCATTCAGCACCACTGACAGCTAAAGAAAGCCTCGATCGGCTCTGTGTCTCTTTGTGTTTTAATCTTAATGTCCAGTCACAACTTTTCTAGTGTATTCCCAGCCTCCTCCCAGAGCAGACCGTGCAGACTGGAGGCAAGAGGGATAAAGACACATTTATCTAACTGGATGTAGGTGCATGGGGGAGGCTGCAACATGGAGAAATTATTCTAGAACAAGAGACTTGGAAGTAAGAAACCAGTATATAGTGGTGACAAAACCCAAGGAAATTACTGAGATGTAAAATGGCTGGGTCGTAAAACAGTAAAACCCAAGACTGTATCACATTACTCAAGAAGACACTACTGATGGATGAGAGCTTAAGCCAAGTAATTCAATACTTACAATGTGCCTCAGATAGACAGCAAAATGTAATCAAATTATAGCTAGAGGATTCTGAGGGCATTGGAGAAACCTTGGAAAACTGTTCAAAGGAGAATTTCTATTATTTTTTTAAGTGAGAATATCAGAAATTATTTAAAGTCAAACTGATGTCAAGACAAAATCATACTAAGGGCAACTTTGGTTCAAATGATGAAAATGTTACAATGGGAATAAGCAAAGAAGTGTACAATTATTGCTTGAATCACTTTTTTTTGCCCCCTTTTTTCCCCAGTTGCATCCGGCCAATTACCCCACTCTTCTGAGCCATCCCGGTCACTGCTCCACCCCCTCTACCGATCCGGGGAGGGCTGCAGACTACAATGTCTCCTCCGATACATGTGGAATCACCAGCCACTTCTTTTCACCTGACAGTGAGGAGTTTCACCAGGGGGACGTATCGTATGGAAGGATCACGCTATTCCCCTCAGTTCACTCTCCCCCCTGAACAGGCGTCCCAACCGACCAGAGGAGGCGCTAGTACAGTGACCAGGACACAAAACCACGTCCGGCTTCCCGCCCGCAGACACTGCCAATTGTGTCTGTAGGGACACCCAACCAAGCCGGTGGCAACACGGGGATTCGAACTGCCTTCCCCGTGTTAGTAGGCAACGGAATAGACCACTATACTACCTGGACACCTTGAATCACTTTCAAATGTGTAAATTACATCAGGCATACAGTACAATGAAAATCAATTGTTGCATGATACAGCCTCAATTATGATAATCATTTACAGAATTAAAATGCATAGAGATTCACAAAGGAAGGAAGATGAAGGAATGTGTTGATATTATTAACAGATATGCACTAGATGCATGGTAATCTGATGTTATCGTCCTATCACAACACTTGCAGATGGAGTAAGTGGACAAACCCAATGCTGCTAGATATACTACTACTACTACTACTACTACTATATTGTACTACTAGTACTTTTGGCTGCTCCCGTTAGAGGTCGCCACAGCGGATCATCCGTTTCCATTTCTTCCTGTCCTCTGCATCTTCCTCTGTCACACCAGCCACCTGCATGTCCTCCCTCACCCCATCCATAAACCTCCTCTTTGGCCTTCCTCTTTCCCTCTTCCCTGGCAGCTCCATATTCAGCATCCCTCTCTCAACATACCCAGCATCTCTCCTCCACACATGTCCAAGCCATCTCAATCTTGCCTCTCTTGCTTGATATAGTCTCCAACAAAAAAAAAGTCCCACATAAAGCATTTAACTACAGTCTCACGTGTTTTTTTTTCACATTGCTATTTATTTGATATTCATAAATCTATAACTCCACAAGATAATGGCCCTTATTCTGACAAGTTGATGTGATTCACGACCTTTGTTTTTTTTGTTTTTTTTTTGACTCTGCAGTTGGTTGAATGAGCCCGATAGTGTATAAAATAAAATGAGTTTGCAACCTCATTCTGAAACAGGACCCCCAAATTATCTCACTGAATTTAGACAATTCCCGTTCATGGCCCAGTTCAGGATGGAACTGGTGACAACTGCTAAAAGGTCACAAGCTTGCATCCATGCAAAACTGAGCCTACAACTAAAAAAGTCAGCTTGGGATAGGACGGCTGAATGTTCCAATTCCTGACTGACTGGAAAAACTGAGCGGTAAACGAATCGGTAAAGTAATCCTCCTGTTCAATGGGGTTCTGAGCAAAGCATTTAACCCCCAAGAACTGCAGTGGCCAAAAGTGCAAGACTGGTTACAGTGTGCAGTTTCTCATGTATAGTATCTGTACACTTCAAAATGCGAAGGGGACGTTGAAAAATAAAATTTGAGGAGTTCTCCTGGATTACAATAAGTTAAAAAAAAAAGTCACCAAAGGTCAACACCTATGTCACAAACTCTAAACAAAGACTGCACAAAATTAAAACACATCCTGACACTTTCAAAGGATAGTAGGTGACTTGTGGATGGATACTAAAATGCATTTAAACTGACTTCCATTTCTTTCAAATAGTAGCCTAAAGGGTTAACTGAATGAATACTCAACTCCCATCCCCCAATTAATTAATATACTGAATTTCGGAAAATATTGTTTATAGTCTAGTATACACTAGCCATACCAAAGCAACTGTGTACTTTTTTTCCCCCTCCCACTGTTTTCCTTCTCTCCCTGTTAGCCATTCCTTCCCCATCAGCCTACCTCCAGTGACCTCACACATGGGGGTGATGGCAGAATCGTCTGGCGGGACACCCCCCATGGGTTCCGGCTCCACCGAAGCATGGCCGGGGATGCGTAGCACCAAGGAGAACAGGCGCTGGTCCCAGCGGAAGGGCTCCTTTGTCAGCTCGCTGCCCGGCAGGGGGGTGGTCAGAGGCAGATGCAGCTGGAGGGTGAAGTGGCGGACAAGAAGAGAGAGATTTTCTGTGAATGATAGTCGAAGATGTGTGAGATGGCTAGTGTCCTACTTATATTACTACTGACTGTTGTGACAGAAGTATAAACTTCATCAAGGTGTGAACAAACAAAAATGAACCCAGATATTTCAGGTGCAAGGGTGTGGTTAAAGAAATGTTGACTGAATTGCTTTTTACAATGGCCTACCAAGGAATGTTGTCAAAAAAAAAAATCAGACAGTAATACGACCAGGAATTTGGCCTACAGCACACGGAAAGCCATAGAAAGATTCAAGGCTTGTTTAGACCAATTTAAACACACGGCTTGCTTTTATCACAGTGCCACACCAATGTGATACTATAGGAAGTACCTGAAAGGTTCAACAGACATGTTAAAAGAGTCGGCATTATTCTGCAGACTAAATAACAGTTAAGTGCTACTAGGTACCAGAACCTCCCCAATTTGGAATTATGGATTTCACCAAGGTAATGTGCTACTGCAAAATCATGTCCTTAAAAGTTATTTGGTGTGTAGTAAGAATGTGTTATTTTTCAAGCTGTAGAATGGAATTATATAAAGTGCAGAAAACATTAGAAACACCTCCCTAAACCCGTTCTGCATTTTCCTTTTGCCCTCATCAGTCACAGTTGCCTGGGGCATGGACTCAACAAGGTGTGGAAAGTGTTCCATGAGAATACTAGCCTATGCTGACTCCAATAATTCCTACATTCTGGTGACTGGGCAGGCACCTCCATTATGCTGAAATCATTGCCATTTACACTGAATCATTCCTGGACAAACTTTAATCTTGTGGCATGGGGCAATGTTCTGCTAAAAAAAAAAAAATCTATTCACTGGAGGACACTCTGGCCTAATAAAGGGGATGCACCTGATCAGTAATAATGTTTCCTAGATTGTTATTATGCAGTACGATAAGACGCATTGACTTGTGGTTGCCTCTATACTTTGACCTCCAATCCATGTGAAACAACAAGGACAATGTTAGCAGAGCAGTCATGTTTTCCCTCAAATCCTCCAGAATCCAGTGTTATTGTTCATTAGCCCACTGATATCAGTATCTCTGCTAAAAAAAACAAGCTCTGCGAGTTTGGCTGACATACTCCATTTGTGTCGAGATGTGGTGACTTGTGTATTTGGCACCAATTTTGTACCGACCGTTAGCTAACTGTAGATTGTCTGTTGCGCCACACAATTTGTGTCATCCTCCTTACATCAATTTTCAACCATTGGTCTGCCACTGGCTTTATATGCTTTGGGAGGTTGGACCAGTCTAGGCACCACAGGACACCGCTGAGCATGAAATCCAGCAGCATTGCAGTTTTTGACTCCCAGCATGCCTGGCAACTATTATCACGCAGCAGTCAAACACACCTAACTCTTTTTCTTGCTCTGTCTCCGTAAAAACAATAAAATTAATAAAATGCTCTCCCTCAGAGGGGAAGAGATTATTTAAGATGTCTGCCATTTGTGCTGGGTGGCAGATCTAGAGGGCAAGAAAATCTGCATATTGACAGGTGAAAACAGAATAAACTGGGCCCACTGTAAATTTGTAGACGAGCAGACTGTGAGATTTCAGTGCATGCTTTTGTGGCGGTTAACCTAGGTAGCCTTTGTAGCTCTACTGTCATACATATCTTCAGCTACATTGTGCATTACGTGACTACACAGCTAAAACAGGTTAATTTTTGCATTTCAGGATTCATTAACTGGGATATTGAAATTAATGTTAAACTGGGGGATGTGAAGATAAGGATGGACCATCTATTGAGATTTTTGTTTCTGCATATAATCTTTGGACGAATCTAATATGGTCCCTTGAACTTTGTTTTAGCCACTGTTACGGGCAAGTTATCAAAGACAGACATTAGGACTGGGTGAAAGAGTAATAGATGATTGCCTAAAGTCAATTTAATAATAATAATAATGGGTTACATTTATTTAGCGCTTTATCTAGACACCCAAAGCGCTTTATTTATTATAATTTATATTTCTATGGCCAGGCTGGACCCTGAGTAGTTCTTCGAACAACAGGGAACACTCCTGGATTGGCTGTGCAACCCATCTGCATGAAGATTATGGCTGACCTCATCCTGGACTCCACTGCTGCCTGTTAACTTGTTGCCGTCAGTGATGGCGATGATGATGGCTGGTTCAAGGAAGAACGGATTCCTGCCCTATAAAGAGATGAGAGGAGTAATATATGCCTACAGTTATAAATCATTACTATGCAAAATGAAAACCACCATGACACCACAATAAACCGCGAAATTAAAAGTACACAAATTATAAATATAACAAGTAACAAAAATGTAGACAACGTAAATGTCACCCATATGACAGAGCCAAAGGGCAAGGTTAAAACAAGTTCCCACATTTTTAAGGGTAATAATGAACATCTGAGGCAAAATACAAATTTATTGTTTTTACAGAAATTATGAGGGATCTATTATAGGTGGGAGGATGAGAGTGTGAGAGGGAGAGAGAGAGCGAGAGAGAGATCCTTAACCTGAGGGAATAATGAATAGAAACCGTACAGTCTTTAGGGAAAGTGCAGAGTAACTGCACCAGAGCCTCTTTCACAATAACAAAGATTGTGAGCATTTCTGGAGTGTACTTTCACCAGCACCCCCTTTTCTCTATAATGATACAATACATTAGCTGAAGCATCCATGGGACTGGACATTATTTCATAACATCAGTTCATTTGTACTGATAAAATGAAAGTGACTGAACAACAGTTCTGCTTTCATCCCTGTTGCCCTCACAGGATTTCCAAGTTCTCTGAACAACTTGAGCAAATCAACAGTATAAACGACGCAACACAAAAAGAACTGCCGGCAGAGTCAGACCCTACCAAAGGCTTCAAAACAGCCCCCTTGCTTCAGTGCACCTCAACCTTGACAATAGAAGTTATTAATGGATGTGGACCCCAGTCACTTTTTGCTTCTCCTTCTAGGCTGTAACTTTCCCTGAATGATAAATTTGTCCAGTTACATAAACCAACCAAAGTAAATAGACCAGAATACCACCATACCCGCTATGGGTATCCATGACAACCTGGCACTTTTCTCTTCCCCAAATCCCTTTATGATATTGTGTACCATCTGAGCATGCTGATGGGTTGTAATACCAGCAGTGAAGCAGAATCTCAAAAAAAAAAAAAAGAAAAGAAAAGAAAAGAAAAAAAGAAGCAATGATTAGCCAACATCAATATATTGCACTGACTGACTGCAATTTGAAAGTCAGGCTGAATATATGTAATAAACTGGTTTGGGGCACAGCATCAGTGGGTATTGACAATACAGAACAAACCAACTGACTGGCCAGCTGTGCTCCTGTAGACTTGTCCACTCTAGTCTGGCATACCAGTGTATTCCTGGGTCCATCTGTCATTGCAGTCAACTGTAACTGAGTCAGTCTGAAATGGCAGGTTCCAGGGCCTGCTAGAACACTGATGGAATGATGGAGATCTGATGGGGTACTGTCAATCAGCCAGGCCACTGTGTTAGTTTTGTCACACACCCACAATCACCAGTCACATTTTACTTGCCCTTCGCCTTTTATCTTCAGCATTTTCTGCACTCTGGCTCTACGCTGTCTTTCATTGCATTTCTAATGGGAACTGTGGCAGGGTTACCCCACTGGCTGGTTTCCCCACTCCTCGTCACCATTCTCTACTTCCATAACCCTCTAGATCTCTCTATTGGGTCCGGTCAGACGCCTGGCAACCTGGAGGGCTCTCTATTGCTGTAGAGAAAAACACTCCAGGGCAATATTAGCTCAACCACATAAATAACTCCCCCTTCTCCCTTTCCCTCGCTGGATTTGTAGACATCTCACATATAAGAATATGAGTTTTAAACAAAAATATGTACATGTTTGTATACATTTACACATACACATATATAAGTAAAAAAGATATGAAAACACATGTCACATACAATATCAGTACCTACACAACCAACTCACTTTTTAAGTTAAACATTTGGTTACTACGTCTCTCAAGACTACCTTACATTATTAGCTAGTTAGTACATACTGGTGCAAACCCAAATTTAAAAACACATGCATATTCACATCCATGTGTCCGTAGTCATGGGAGTACTGAAAAAAAACAAACCCAAAAAACTGTCAGATATGGAGTTCAGTTCACTGAGGACAACCCTGTGTCTCACAGGCTTGCCCTGTGAGACACTGGCCCCTTTTTCTGGTCAGTCAGTTCTACTTTATTTGGCACAGAGGATGGAGATAATTCAGTAAGAAACATTTTCCGGGAGGATACAGCTGCCTGTGTTCCACAATAAAAAAAAAAAAACAAACAAAAACAAAAACATTTGCATGGTACTGCCAAAGGTGCTCTAAGGATGTCCAAACATACCACTGTTATATGTTAAAAAAAACAAACAACAAAAAAACCCCCAAAACTTTCAAGCATGAATAATATGAAATGTGACAGTTTCTCTTGCAAATAATTAACTCAAAACAATCTGCTATGAATGACAATTTAATCCAATTTAAAATTCTTAGGTTTTACTTCCCCTAAAAATTTCTGTCAAGTACTATGAGTTATGCTTCAAAAGCACGAGGCAGGGCAAAAATAAAATACATCAAGACAACATTGTTTAACATTATGTCAATGGACATATGAGTGACACAGTGGAGTACCTCCTCAGTATCAGTTACCATCTCATGACCTTGGTAATCTGATGATCTCGGTAGTGGTAGCACAACCAAGTAAGGGTTAAATAGGAGAAAAAGAATCCACTGTGTATGTCTGTGCAACATTGAGTAAGTTTCAGATTTGAAAAGCCAGAGGGAGAGGACTGTACTAAATCAAACTGTCATTAGTTATAGAAAATGGACAAGAACTCCAAGAAAACACATTGTTTGGACTAAAATCACTGTTCTATCTATCGCTTTGGATAAAAGCGCCTGCTAAATGAAATTGTAATAATAATCTGCAAGAGCTACTAGTAGATTGCATACCCAGCATAGTCTAGTGTAGGACTAAGGTGAATTTTGATCCACTGCATCAGTTGCACAAATCTCACTCAATGGCTAAATAAATATGTTTTCCACACTGATGTTATGCTGACGTCTGCCTGTCTGACAGGGAGGTAGTTGCCGTTTTAACTCCTCAGATATACATAATGTATGTTGTATATAAGCATTATCTTTCACAGTAGATCTAAATTCGTTTCTCAGGAAATTGTTAAACGATGATTCACCCCCCCAACAATGCACCTCCAAATTAAGCTTCTCAAAGGAAAACAGACATCATAATTTAGCATCAAAACATGTGCACAGGGTAATACGAGCACAGCTTTCTGAACACCTCATGGGTATACTATGCCCTGGCAGATGCTTCAACCCTTACATAGCCTATGACTAAGTATTTAAGGGTTACCCAATTATGCGTGTGTGAGATTCACACAAAGAGACCCAAACAAAGAGAATCTCAACTTAAAAGTCGCTCTAAGTGGGTTATCACCGTCTCATTACCAGCAGGCACAAACTCTCCCCGAGAGCCGAGAAATGCTACAGTGGTTTAATCAGCTGCCATGACAGTAAATCAAGATAGAGCCACTTTTCAGGGGCCACTTTGAGATACAAAAGGCACCGTGACAAGGCTAAGAATTGAATACAGTCACATTATTTAGGTAGAAACAACTCATTAGCGTGACATGGGACCAACACCATATACGCTTATTCAGGGGACTTCTCCCTTTTCTTCTACAACTCACTTTTTGCATTAAAAGAAGCCCAGTCTGATTGGTGACCTGTTACCAATTTTTAGCAAGGAAATTACTTTTGTTTTCTTAAACCTTATTCTATGGGTCTTGTGCAGTGCGACCTCCCCTTGACTGAACATTCATGTTAAATAACATACTTCAGCATTTAAGAGGTTTGTACGAAAGCAAACCCTCTATGGTTACGAAATGGGACCCCATCCTCCCACCACACATGCCAGTGTCTCTTACAGAAGATGTGGACGTGCTTGGTATTTGGAAATAACTGCTAGGATCACCCGTAAACTGGAGTCTTAGTTCATCAACAAAGTCTTCTTTTTTTTTTTAAACAAAAAAAAGCACTCTGTATTAAAAATGTTAAAACCATGCACTGGTAGAATTCAACTTTTTCTACCTATTTTGCCATAAGACGTCAAAGCGCAATTGTGCTACCAAGTTGCAAAGTTAATTCTTAAAGACTGTAATATTGGCTACACACGTACAAAAAAAAAACTGGGGCTATTTGACATTATGGCTGTCAGGGTTTGTTTCATGAAAATATGATTTTTCGGCAGTGTGTGGGGGACACAGTGTGTAGGTGTTTGATGCTTGTAAGACTGGGGAGAGGGGAAGAGGGCAATCTGTGGGGGGCATATGTCGTTGGAACTTTGTCACTCTAGTTTCCTCTCTGCCTCTCCAGTACCACATACCTGTCCATAGTTGTCTATCCCAGTCACTAATCTATTGAGATTGAGTAAATCAAAAGCGGTCCTCAAGGACTGGCCAATAGTTGTAAGTCCGGTTGCTTGAAGGTTCCTCAATTCTGTCATGAATGTGGCATGGCTCTCTTTCCATCCAGCCTTTGGGAAGAACAAAAACAAGGTTTGGATGACAGCAATGTATTTTCCAGACAAAATTTAAATGTTTGCAACCTATTGAACCCAACGCCAGACACAGGCTCTGGAGGTCAGTGGTCGACTATGATACTTTAATATGATAATGATTCAATAAACATCTTTATATTAGGTCGCTTCCTTCCTCTCCATTTGCCTAAACCAGTAACATGACAGCAGTGGAGCCAAGCCCTGCCATCCTTTTTGCACGAGCCCGGTCCGAGTGGACTGCACTGAAATCGTGCCTGTTAAAAAGTGGCAAACTCGCAATGAGCGGCAATTTTGCCTAAACAAGTAAAGTAGGCTAGTCAGTCACCCCCCTTCTCCCCCCAGACATCACCTCGCTGTATAAATAACACCCAGAGTTCCTTGCTGCTCACACTGAAACAAAATGTCGGCCATGTTTTAAAAGGGGTATGAAAGCTCCTCCTGAAGATTTTTCTCCGCACAACTGATGTAGTGATCACAACGTGGTGAAAGCGTCGGGAAGGAATATGATCTATCTGCGCAATGCAAAGCTGGACATGACCGAAAAATAAACTCTACCTTTATTCCGAGTGGAACGTCCTCAAAATTTACCAACATATACCGGTCCCCTCGGCTCGCCGGATCTCTCCCTCTGAGCTGTGGAGATAGTAAAGAATTATTGACGGTTATCGAGAGATCATTTTTGACAGGCGAGGTTGCAACAGTATTGTGACGGTCTGAGCCGCAGTCCCACTTGGGATCTCCCAAAAATTGATTTGTCCCGTGGTTTACAGTACCTTCATAAAAGTCTCAACAGCGCCTTTTGCTATGTCCAGATAGGTAGTGCCCAGATGGGTGCGCTGGTTCATTGAAGCGGACGTGTCTATCAGAAAAAGTAAAACGGGCATTGTGATGGTGATGACACGTTCTGCATGGACTTGGTGTCAGTGCAACCGGCTAAAACGCAAAAAAAAATCTTTTGTTCTCCTGCCGCCTGTATCACCCCTCAGCTAGCTAGCTAGCTGGCTAACTGTCTCTCTCGCACATTCTTTCAAAAAAGTGTAAGAATAGTGAATATAGAAGCCCTCCTTAGATAAACTAAACTAAAAACCTCATACCCTAGGGGCAGGTTATTGATTTGCGAGGGGTTTTGATAATTTTGAGGATATTTTGCGAATAGTCCTAAGTTTCATAGAAACAAAGTTCTCTCTAACAGTCGTTCCCTGCTTCTCCCTACACTGATGCGCTGTGGCTTGTCCACTGGTTTTAACCTCGGCTCCGCTCTTGACACCGCCTCCCAAGCGGTCTTTCAGCGTCACGTGTGTACACACTCTGCTACCGATAGGCTATTTGAAGTGACCAATTACCATATCCAAATAAGGCTAGAGAGAGCAACCTCATGTGCGCATGCTCGCTTCGGAGGCTGGAATGCAAGGAACATATTATGAGGAACATGCCAATATGTGTTGAGGATCATAACGATATGTTGCATCACATCCGTATCCAAATTGAATTTAAGATTTTTTTTTGTAACAGGGGACATATTTGAAAGCAGAGCAGTATCTTCAATCTAAACACGTTACATAATCATCTCTCGGTGGAGCGGGATCCTATGGGCTATGTACGGGCGTAGGCTACGGTCTGAGACAGCCCTTCAAGTGTTTGTGGGGAGCCGAAATCCAAGCTACAATTGAACATTATTGATTAAAAATCTCGCCCAATAATTCACCCAGACACACTTGGACGTAGACATGAACACAGGCTCTTCACGTAGGACGCTTGATTTTCATGCTGTCACTGGATGAGGACGCCCTACCCTTCTAGACGACGTGAATTTAACTGGGCTCTTTTTGATAACCAGTACAAAGGATGGATCTCACGCAGACGCGGGCGTACTCACTACTCACACCCCGTGGCTTTGTAAGACGTTGCGCTGCATTGTTTACTTTTCCTGTGGAGTAACCCACAGTGCAACAGTGAAAAGTAAATATTTTTGAAGTGATGATTTTGGCAAGATGGAAAATAAACCAGTTAAAGCTCGTCTTCACGCATGCTCAATCAGTTAAAACTCGTTTTAAAAACAAAGACATGACCTTTATCGTTCTAGTTTCTGCTTGGTGTTAAGTTTACATAGGGTTGTAGAGCGTTTCTTGAAAACCTCTACGACGCCTCTCCCGAGCGCAGGGTGTTTATTATGGAAACTCGAGAAAAGTGACAGTAATGACAAATGAATATCCGAGGGAAACACATTAACATTTCAGTTTGTCTCCAGTATATCCTGTCCTCTGGCATTAGGTTTCAACTAGACTACATTTATTGCGCAAGACTTGAGCCAAATATGCACAACAGGCAACAAAATAAACATATTGGTAATTCTTAGAAAATATCATCACTTCCGTAAGAACAGGGGGAAAACATCCGGCAGCTTGGCCATAGTAAAGAAAGGGAAGTGTATATGTTCAATTCAGACAAAGCCACAAAATAAGACAGTCCACATTATTAATTCCGGTTTTGTCACGGACGTGCCTTTCAAAATAAAACTTTCTCGACAACGCATGTGTAAAAAAAAAAAGATTCAAGGAAGAAAAAAAAACATCTTTTTGCTTCTGTCCATAAACACATAAGAGTACAACACGAGAGTTATCCGGTTTAACGCTACAAAAAAGCCGTACTTGAGAATAGGTAAGAAGTCAGCGAGGTAAGAACACAAATTATAAGTTTTTGTCCAGAAACTATTTCATCAGATTTCAGATTTTTAACAGACTTTAGACAACATTAACAAAACTTTGAAACGAATAAACTCTTGTAAGTGAATATAGCTTACAGGTTTGTTTTGCTTTAATGTGAGAGATGGATTTAAAGAAAACTCCACAATAGCCATTCCCCCAACCAACTGTTTTTTTTTCCTGAGAGATGTTTGATATTTTACTTCACAAGTAGTGTTGTAAGCAATAGCCAATTTTGCCTGATGTTGATGGTCCCACTGGTTAGCCTATTATCGATTTTTATCATTGTTATTATTATTGATATTGATATAATAAAAAATCATGTAACGTATTTTACTGCATTCAAGCGGACTGTAATTCTTAGCCAGCGGTCACGAAACAAAAACCAAAAACCAAAAACAAAAACAAACAAAAAACACAAATGCAGGATGCGGCATTCGGACGTGTGCTCTGAAGTCAGACTAATGTGACCGGAAGTGTGTTTCCTGCGGGTTTCACGGCAGCGCTGAATGTGAAATTTCTGGGAGGCGTAAATGAATGTTCCCGTCAGCTGACTGGCAACGTCTTCTGTCCGCTTGTCCATCCGTCAGTCAGTCAGTCACAGCACGCAGTGGCTGCGAGCGCGCCGTAACAGCTAACAATTCCCGTCGTCCGTCAAGGGGGTTATGCGACCGAAAGCCAAGACCAGAGAAGGAGGCGTGTGTATCTGTCCCCCATGGCGGCCGAAATCCAGCCCAAACCGCAGACTCGGAAGCCCGTCCTGCTGAGCCAGATCGAGGCTTTCCAGGAGGTCGTGCTCACGGCGGTGGTCATCCCGAAGGAGGACGGCGTGGTCAGCGTGTCTGATGACAGGTACAGCGCGCGCTACGGCAGGTCGTGTGTCGTAACACTTCGACATAACACGTATTAGAGGAGGAGGGTGAGCTGTAACATATCATGTCTTTAATGAAGAAATTAATAACTGTGGAGTCATGGGAATAATCGACGCAAGTGTTGCCGTGTCCTTCAAATATACCGACTATTTTTTAATCATTGATCACACATTTGAGCTAATCCATGTTGTTGTGATGCTATGGATAAAGAAAAGACGTCCCCCCCCCAAAAAAAAACAAAAACAAAAATCCCTCAGTTCTGTGTATATATATATATATATATATATATATATATATATATATATATATATATATATATATATACAGATTAGCAGCTGATGAGTGCACGATGCACGAAACAGGCCTGTACTGATATGCTTTAAAACCTTTTTTTTTCTTCTGTATCTGTGTTGATATTCCGCTCCTCATTAGTTGAGCACTTATAACGCCATTGACGGTTTCGGAAAAAAACGCTACACACACACACACACACACACACACACACACACACACACACACACACACACACACACACACTCACCAGTGATTCAAGTAAATTCTTTATGAGACAGTACAAGCCTGTTTCATGCCATAAGCTGATGATTCATTTCATGTACGCAAGTACATGAAATGATCGTTCCCCCCAGCCCACAGTAGTGCAACACAAAGACAAAACATATCCAAAAACTACAAGAATACATATATCCAACACACACACACACACACACACACACACACACACACACACACATATATATATATAAACATTTCACTGTCCAAGAGAGTGAACGCAAGCCAGGATGACTGTCGGAACTGCCGGTCTGCGTGGGCTAGCAGTTAGCTTAGCCTGCCCCGCTTCCATGTACTTTCAGACCACCCTCGGTGTTTCCTCTTCGGGCGCAGCTCCAGGCAGGACCACGGTCCCTGGGCCCACCGCATGCAGCAGACTAGGCTCCCTCAGCCTATCCAAAACCAGCTCTCCCAGCCAGACATCCTTGACATACCTCCCCGTACTCCACATGACGACACCAAAAACACAGTCAACGCCAGGTGAGGCCTGGCGTTGGCTGTGTAACAAGTTGACTGTGTGACAACTATGTAAGAGTGGTACAGGATATGTATGAGGACAGTGTGACAGTGGTGAGGTGTGCAGTAGTAATGATGGATGGGTTCACGTTGGAGGTGGGATTTCATCAAGGATCGACTCTTGATGATGGACAGGTTGACGGACGAGATCAGGCAGGAGTCTTCGTGGACTATGATGTTTGCAGATGACGTGCTCTGTAGTGAGAGTAGGTTGCACGTTGAGGAGAGCCTGGAGAGGTGGAAATATGCACTGGAGAGAAGAGGAATGAAAGTCAGTAGGGGAAAGATGGAATTTCATATGCGTGAATGAGAGGGAGGACAGTGGAATGGTGAGGATGCAAGGAGTAGAGGTGACGAAAGCGTATGAGTTAAATGCTTGGGGTCAGCTGTTCAAAGTAATGGGGAGTGTGTAAGAGAGGTGTACAAGAGAGGGCAGGCAGGGTGGAGTGGGCGGAAAAGACTGTCAGGAGTGATTTGCAACAGAAGGGTACCAGCAAGAGTTAAAGGGAAGGTTTACAAGATGGTAGTGAGACCAGCTATGTTGTATGGTTTGGAGACAGTGGCACAAAAAGAAAGGAGGCAGAGCTGGAGGTGGCAGAGTTGAAGATGCTAAGATTTTCATTGGGAGTGCTAAAGAAGGACAGGATTAGGAATGAGTATATTAGGGGGACAGCTCAGGTTGGGCGGTTTAAAGACAAAGCAAGAGAGGCAAGATTGAGATGGTTTAGACATGTGCAGAGGAGAGATGCTGGGTATATTGGGAGAAGGATGCTGAAGATGGAGCTGCCAGCGAAGAAGAAAAGAGGAAGGCCAAAGAGGAGGTTTATGGATGTGCTGAGAGAGAACATGCAGGTGGCTGGCACGACAGAGAAAGATGCAGAGGACAGGAATAGATGGAAACGGGTGATCCACTGTGGCGACCCTTAACAGGAGCAGCCGAAAGTAGTAGTAGATCATCTGGGATTTTGGATATCGTGATATGACACAAGTGTTGTCTTTTCCTGGTTTTGAAGGTTGCATTACAGTAAAGAGATGCGATTTTCTGAATTTCTTAGACTGTTCTAGCAGTTATATTATTTGTCTCTACCTGTTCGGACATCATATCCACATTTCGAATGACTGTTTATCAAAAATGTTGTTGTGTTAATATTTTGTGAGAGTACCAATAATCATCGCTACAATATCATCAAAATATCCATATGGAGATATTCAGTCAAAAACATTGTGATGTCTGATTTTGTCCATATTGCCGAGCCTTAATTCTGTAATAGATAAAGGTCATAGTCAGGTGACCTAAAGTCATTCCAGTACAGCAAATTGGGCCAGTGTTAATATTTTCCCACTGTTTGACAAGTAACAGGCTATGTAACATTTTGTAGGGTCAACCAAGTGATTTTCATTGGTCTATTAAAATTTGGTATCATGGTGTTATTTTTAGGGGAAAAACATGTTATTCCTCTTAACACAGTAGATCAGGTGACGCTTTTAGTGCCTGCTGAGACTCATATGTTCAAAAGGCTATTAACTGCTCTCTTAAGACTGTGAATGCGTTTTAAGACTCAACACTGTTCTCAAATCATGGCTTTGGTTTTTTTTTTTTTTTTTTTTTTTTTTACAGATTTCTCTTCCTTCACGATCCTTCATTGTTAATTCAGCATGATAGAATGCAGAACTTAGTATTCCACCCCATCCATTCTTAACAAAAGTGTGGGCCGAGCTCCACCAGTGATGAGCCGCGTGGGTCAGTCAGAGATGTGAAGCATGGCTCTTCTATCATGGTGGATTTAGCTGGACAAGTGTTCGTCTTTCTTTCACCTAGATCTCCCATTTCTGTACTTTGCCTTGCAGTGTGTGTACACACTGCACTTGCCTGGGCTGTTTGTGTTTCCTTTGCTGGCTTGGAGCGTGTGTATACAGTGTAAGCCTAAGGTTGATTGCATGTGTTTGTAGCCTAAAGGAATTGTGTAATGCTTGTAATTGCATCGAGGTTCTATAATAACCCTCCAATGGGCAACCCAGTTTACGTTTCCCCCTAATCCTACAGGACAATTCGGGTATGGCTGAAGAGGGACAGTGGCCAGTATTGGCCAAGTGTCTACCAGACGATGCCAAGTAAGCTGGTTTTCTTGTCAGTTTTCTAATACGATAATATCTATCTATCTATCTATCTATCTATCTATCTATCTATCTATCTATCTATCTATCTATCTATCTATCTATCTATCTATCTATCTATCTATCTATCTATCTATCTATCTATCTATCTGTCTGTCTGTCTGTCTGTCTGTCTGTCTGTCTGTCTGTCTGTCTGTCTGTCTGTCTGTCTGTCTGTCTGTCTGTCTGTCTGTCTGTCTGTCTGTCTGTCTGTCTGTCTGTCTGTCTGTCTGTCTGTCTGTCTGTCTGTCTGTCTGTCTGTCTGTCTGTCTGTCTGTCTGTCTGTCTGTCTGTCTGTCTGTCTGTCTGTCTGTCTGTCTGTCTGTCTCATATTGTATCATTCTTGGCAACAAATACTAATTCAAGTCAAACTACTTTTGTTTACATAATACACTTTTTTTTTCTCTAACCACCTTGCATCAGTTTGCATGAGGGCAAGTTTTTTCAGTGTAACCAGATACGTCACGGATGTGGACGAGTGGGTAATGAATATTTTATGACTCGTAGACTGCATACCTGCAAAGAAGAGCTTGCCAGGAGTGATTGTAGCTTCAAACTGACGTGTGAATTCGTTGTGGTTTCTAAAAAAAAAAAAAAACAAAAAACCCAAAAGTAATGGTTTCGCTTAACACCTAATACTATGCATGATGTCATCGTCTCCTTCAAATTATATTTTCACTCATTTGTGCTAAAGATAATCCCATGTTGCTTTCAGTATGACTACCATTGAAAATATTGGCATTGTCAGTTATATTAAATATGTTAGCAGACTGACATAAAAATGGATATGAGCGAGACATCCACAGTAACTGTGCCTCTCCTGTCTGTAAAAACGACAGTAGTTAAGAATTATTGTCAAGTAAAAGCTATGCATGAACATGATCCATATATAATGAAGAAGAAACACCAATGGAAATTCTGTGAACTTCGTAAAATCTCCCAGGATGGGTTTCAGAGCCCACACTGTTAAGATGTGTTGTGCAGACGCTTATGATTTTTGTGCATCTGCACTGAGTCTCTCTCTGGCTCTCACCTCTGGCACCGTCCATCCAAATTCAAAGACTCTGCTGCTACATTCATTGCCAGTGTTTTCTGTCTTCTAAATCTCAGCCAACTCAGACAGGAAATTGCTGCAGTGAACATTTGGATTATTACAAAAAAAAAATTTGAAACCTATATATTATGCCAATTTTTATTTTCATACCAAAAAGTCAACCTAGGTCATGTTTTCCGAAATTGCCTTTTAACAAGTTTAACCAACCAAATACTTCAATAGGCTGCCAGTCCTGAAAGAAATGCAATTTCTTTCTCACTTTTATTTTGTGAGTGAGAGAAACCAAATTGAAACTGAAAGTTGTAATGATGCTCATAAGCAACCCTGCAGCCGGTAATGAGATGGTACTTGTTAATGACACTAATGCTGTGTTGTTGTCGTTTCGACGTCTTTGGTTTGGTGCTCGCCAGTTTGGCTCTGGTTAGCTCTCCTGTTTGAAGCACCAGACAGATCATTAATACCTGCACAGGGACAGGATTCAAAGAAACTCATCCTCCTCTGTTCCTTTCCTTCTCGAGTGTTTTTTTTTTGGATTCCCCCCCCCCTTTCTCCCCAATTGTATCCGGCCAATTACCGCATGCTTCTAAGCCGTTCTGGTCATGCTCCACCCTCTCTGCTGATCTGGGGAGGGCTGCAGACTACCACATGTCTCCTCTGATACACATGGAGTCGCCAGCCACTTCTTTTCACCTGACAGTGAGGAGTTTCGCCAGGGGGATGTAGCACGTGGGAGGATCATGCTATCCCCCCCCCCCTCGAACAGGTGACCAGAGGAGGCACTAGTGCAGTGACCAGGACACACACCCACATGTGTCTGTGGAGACGCCCGACCAAGCCGGAGGTAATGCAGGGATTCGAAGTGTCGATCCCCGTGTTGGTAGGCAACGGAATAGACCGCTACGCCAACCGGACGCCTCCTCTACTTGAGTACTTGAGTGTTTTTTAGGAACGTTCAAGTTTGAGAAGGTCCCCTCTATATTTCCAGAGGTGAAGAAAGAGAGTCGTTTCAGAGTCGGGGCCAGTGTAGGAAATAATAAGTCCTTCCGTCTTGTTGTCAGGTGTTCCTTTAAGGTCAAACTAAAGGCACAAACTTCAGCCAATCTTCTAAACTGCTAAAATCGCAACATAAAAAAATATTCATGGTGTTTTTTGGTGCGCTGAGGTAAATTTAGAGTTCAAATACAAACCCCAATTCCAATGAAGTTGGGATGTTGTGTAAAACGTAAATAAAAACAAAATACAATGATTTGCATATCCTTTTCGACCTATATTCAATTGAATACACTACAAAGACAAGCTTTTTAATGTTCAAACTGATAACTTTGTTTTTTTTTGCAAATATTCACTCATTTTGAATTTGATGCCTGCAACACGTTCCAAAAAAGCTGGGACAGGGGCATGTTTACCACTGTGTTACATCACCTTTCCTTTTAACAACACTCAATAAGCATTTGGGAACTGAGGACACTAATTGTTGAAGCTTTGTAGGTGGAATTCTTTCCCATTCTTGCTTGATGTACGACTTCAGTTGCTCAACAGTCCGGGGTCTCCGTTGTCGTATTTTGTGCTTCATAATGCGCCACACATTTTCAATGGGGGACAGGTCTGGACTGCAGGCAGGCCAGTCTAGTACCTGCACTCTTTTACTACGAAGCCACGCTGTTGTAACACGTGCAGAATGTGGCTTGGCATTGTCTTGCTGAAATAAGCAGGGACATCCCTGAAAAAGACATCGCTTGGATGGCAGCATATGTTGCTCCAAAACCTGTATGTACCTTTCAGCATTAATGGTGCCTTCACAGATGTGCAAGTTACCCATGATGCCATGGGCACTAACACACCCCCATACCATCACAGATGCTGGCTTTTGGACTTTGCGCTGATAACAATCTGGATGGTCCTTTTCCTCTTTAGCCCGGAGGACACAACGTCCGTGATTTCCAAAAACAATTTGAAATGTGGACTCGTCAGACCACAGCACACTTTTCCACTTTGCGTTAGTCCATCTCAGATGAGCTCGGGCCCAGAGAAGCCGGCGGCGTTTCTGGGTGGTGTTGATATATGGCTTTCGCTTTGCATGGTAGTTTTAACTTGCACTTGTAGATGTAGCGATGAACTGTGTTAACTGACAATGGTTTTCCCAAGTGTTCCTGAGCCCACGTGTTAATATCCTTTACAGAATGATGTCGGTTTTTAATGCAGTGCCCCCTGAGGGATCGAAGGTCACAGGCATTCATGTTGGTTTTCGGCCTTGCCGCTTACGTGCAGAGATTTCTCCGGGTTCTCTGAATCTTTTGATGATATTATGGCCTGTAGATGATGAAATTCCTAAATTCCTTGCAATTGTACGTTGAGAAACGTTGTTCTTAAACTGTTGGACTATTTGCTCACGCAGTTGTTCACAAAGTGGTGAACCTTGCCCCATCCTTGCTTGTGAACGATTGAGCCTTTCGGGGATGCTCTTTTTATACCCAATCATGACACTCACCTGTTTCCAGTTAACCTGTTCACCTGTGGAATTTTCCAAACAGGTGTTTTTTGAGCATTCCTCAACTTTCCCAGTCTTTTGTTGCCCCTGTCCCAGCTTCTTTGGAACGTGTTGCAGGCATCAAATTCAAAATGAGTGAATATTTGCAAAAAACAATAAAGTTTATCAGTTTGAACATTAAATATCTTGTCATTGTAGTGTATTCAATTGAATATAGATCGAAAAGGATTTGCAAACCGTTGTATTCTGTTTTTATTCACATTTTACACGACGTCCCAACTTCACTGGAATTGGGGTTTGTAGAAGTTTTCCTCATTTCTCAAGTTGACTGAATACTGAGAAGGTTTGTTCCTCTGCCTACCGAGTCTCCGGCTTTTGTTTGAATTTATTGTATGATTTTAATTTGAACACATGCACTAGTAATAATAACACGCCATTTATTGAAATTTGACTTTCAAGTCAGTTCTGGGAGGTTGCTTTGCTTCAGAAGCTTTTACTTGAAATGTCTTTATGCATGCTGAATATTCCAGTTAAGGAAATCACAGAAAGATGAGTCAGTTCTTCTGGACATAATGTTTATTAGGAGAAACATCTCATCACCCATCTCAGAGACCTCTTCAGTCTCAACTGACTGCAGGTGTCCCCACCCTTATAAACAATACAGTGGCATAACGACCGAAACCAACAATCGGTTTCACGTGCAAATTTTTTGTGACCATTAACAAGAGTTTCAATGGCAATGTGTACTATTCACAGAGGATTTGGGAATGGTTGCAACAGATGTACTCTTAGCTGCCCCCTCCCCCGGATCAGGGGTGGTCGTTCTCTCTTCGCATAGATGGCCTCTTTGACTCCCCGTTCAAACCAGCGTTCCTCCCTATCAAGGATGTGCACATCCTCATCCTTGAAAGAATGGCCACTGGCCTATAGATGGGTGTAAACTGCGGAGTCCTGGCCTGATGAGGTCGCTCTTCTGTCACCATCTCACAATGCTGTGATTGCAACCATTCCCAAATCCTCTGTGAATATCAAAGAAGGTTGAGTCAGTTCATCTGGACACAACGTTTATTGAGAGAGAAACGTTTCATCACTCATCCAATGCCCCTTTTCTGCTGCATTGTACCGGCTCAACTCAACTCAACTCTACTTGCTTTTTTTCGGGTTTCCATTGGGCGAAAGTTAGGGATAGTACCTGGTACCAGATTCTTTTTTGGTACCACTTCCGTCGAGGTTCCAAGTGAGCTGAGCTGATACTAAAAGGTTACATTAAAATACCACTATCAATAAATAAATAAAATATAAATAAATATATGTATATTTATTTAAATATAAATAAAATTAAAAAAAAAACTAGTCAGCATGCCCACAAATGACCAGCAGGGCTTTGCCCTGAGGTGATACTATCTGCAGTTGAAAAAGAAATTCCAAAAAGTAAAGCGAGTAGAGTCGAATAGAGGAGAGTCGAGTTGAGCCAGTACAATGCAGTGGAAAAGGGGCATAAGTGACCTCTTCAGTCTCAACTGACTGCAGGTATCCCAGCCTTATAAACAACACAGTGGCATAACGACTGAAACCAACGATTGGTTTCATATGCAAATTGCCATGAGTGTTAAATAGAGTTACAGTGGCCATGTGCACTATTCACAGACGATTTGGGAATTTTTGCAATCACAGCATTGTAAAATTGCGACAGATGTACTCTTAGGCCCCCTTCTCGGTTCAGGGATAGTCGTTCCCTCTTCACATAAATGGCCTCTTTGACTCCAAGTGACCTCTTCAGTCTCAACTGCAGTCAGTTTAGACTGAAGAGGTGAAAACGTTTCTCTCTCAATAAACGTTGTATCCAGATGAAGTGATTCAACTTGTTGTGATTTCCTTATCTGGATTATTGAGCTTGCATAAAGACATCTAACAACTGTTTTCATGAGCCCATTTATCAGCATTCATCAGCAAAGTGGCAAAGAAATATAAAACAAATGTAAAAGGGAAGAAAAAAAACACTATTGTGTTAACATTAGTTTTGTAAGTAAGAAAAGCAATGGTTGCCCTGTCAGTTCCATAAATGCAATGCTCAGCAGAACAGAAATGGAGCAACAAGTTGCACAACACTGTCATAATGACAAATGTTCACATCAGTAGTAAAATTATGGTCTTGAAAGAATTACTCAAAAGTTCTGTGACTACCATCTTATTTACGTGTTGAACACACGAGCATGAATGCACACACTCACGTGCACACACACGTGCACACGGAGTGTAACAGTCATGTGTTGTCTCATTTCCTCAGCCTCATGTTCCTGCATGTCCTTTAACCCAGAGACCAGGAGGCTGTCGGTTGGTATGGACAGCGGAATCGTCTCTGTAAGTTGTACATAAAATCTATTCCCCCCCTCCAAACTTTAAATATACGTGTCTGTCTTTCCTCTCTTTTTCTCGATGAGTCCCAGGGCTGTCAGTTTTTTTTTTAGTTGTAATAGTCTGTGGAAGACATAGTCCGTTCAGAGGTCATATTCTTGTCAGCTTGTTGATAGAAAGATCCTAGGTGGAAGACAAGGGATTTCCACAAAGCCACTTTGCCTTGTTTTTGCCAGTAAAATGGAATAACACTCCATATCTGACAGTATTTTGGGGAAAATGAGGAAGGCGCTCAAGTGAGAGCACATTTCATGCGATTAAACTAAGTTAGCTCGCTCACACCAGGACCAAGCCTCTGATGAGGCCTTTCCTGATCTGCTACTTCAAAATTTAATATGTACTTGGTTCTCATTTTCACAATGAATCTTTTCACGACAGATAAATGAAGAGAGCCAAATTACATACAGGTGTTTTCCAGTTATCTACTCTAAGTAATTTTATTCGTAGCAAGAAGTCCCCTTCTTCTCCTGCTGTCTTGTACTTAATACAAGAGGCCAAGCTATTCAAATGTATCAAAGCTGAATGCAGTTTAGGTTTTGTTGTTGTTGTTGTTTTGAGCAAATTGACTATAACTGCTGTATTATGTAAGATATTTTTGATTTTGGGGCGTCCGGGTAGCGTAACGGTCTACTCGTTGCCTACCAATACTGGGTTTGCCAGATCGAATCCCCGTGTTACATCCGGCTTGGTCGAGTGACCCTACGGACACAATTGGCTGTGTCTGCGGGTGGGAAGCCGGATGTGGGTATGTGTCCTGGTCACTGCACTAGCGCCTCCTCTGGTTGGTCGGGGCGCCTGTTCGGGGGGGAATAGCATGATCCTCCCATGCGCTACGTCCCCCTGGTGAAACTCCTCACTGTCAGGTGAAAAGAAGCAGCTGGTGACGCCACATGTCGGAGGAGCCATGTGGTAATCTGCAGCTGTCCCCGGATCAGCAGAGAGGGTGCAGCAGCGTCCGGAAAGGCTTGGAAGAGTGGGGTAATTGGCCGGGTACAATTGGGAAGAGGGAAAAAAGGGGAAAAATCCCCCCCAAAAAAAGATATTCGTCCTGTGTGTGGAGTTTGCATGTTCTCCCTGTGTCTGCATGGGTTTCCTCCGGGTGCTCCGGTTTCCTCCCACAGGCCAAAGTCATGCAGGTCAGGTAACTCGGCTGTACTAAATTGTCGCTAGGTGTGAATGTGTGTGTGTGTGTGTGTGTGTGTGTGTGTGTGTGTGTGTGTGTGTGTGTGTGTGGGCCCTGTGATGGCCTGGCGGCCTGTCCAGGGTTTCTCCTCGCCTGCTGCCCAATGACTGCTGGGATAGGCTCCAGCATCCCTGCGACCCTGAGAGCAGGATAAGCGGTTTGGATAATGGATGGATGGATGGATGGATGATTTAAATTGTTTTTTTTTTTGTTTTTTTGTTTTTTTTTGCAAAAACCTTTCACCAAGCCGGTTCTATCACGCAAAGCGGCTGCACAACACGTTTGCTGGACACTTAAACCCAAAGCAATCTAAAGTACTACGAGGGCACATGTTTTTAATATGGTTGTCACAGGCCACAGAGAGAATCACACTATTAATTCAGGAGCTGTATTTCTTTTGTGCACTCAGTCTACTGACCCGTGCACAGACCTGCAGCTTTTTGCTCTAGTCATTTGCATTTGGCCATGGTCGTGAATGAAATACTGTCAAACCCCAACACACACATGCACACACACACACCAGTGTAAGTTAGGGCTGGTTTTGTCATGTTCTCATATTTCATCGGATCTCAGCAGAACACCTCTCTCCTCCAGTGTCGTCCAGCCGGCCCTCCAGACTCTCCACCAATCAATGGTTTGAGCGACTGCCTGGCTGGTCTCCTACATGAGTTCTCGATTAGCTCTTAATGGGATCAGCACAGAATGATCACTGGGGCTATGCAGCCCACGTATGAGATTAGAGAGTGGCTGGTGTCTTTTTTTTTTTTTAAAGCAAATTTGGTTATTTTAAAAGGAGAAAATGAGAAGATTAACACTTATACCCCCCCCCCATTACTACCAGTTAATGGTCCATCGGTGTTTGATACCTTTTCTGGTGTAGTAAATGTGTAAAATTGGGAATTTTTAAGTATGAATGTCATTTTGGAAAATATGCCTCTGAAGCAAAAATGCATTTAT
Source organism: Lampris incognitus (assembly GCF_029633865.1). Lineage (NCBI taxonomy): Eukaryota > Metazoa > Chordata > Actinopteri > Lampriformes > Lampridae > Lampris > Lampris incognitus. The sequence goes on along the minus strand of NC_079221.1, from coordinate 34,563,272 downwards.
ATTTTAACCAAACATTTGGGAAGGTTGATTTGAAATGTTTCGTCAGTGGTAAAATTGAACTTTGAGTAAATGTTGGATATTATTGGTGTTAAATGTCATTGGTGATTACAGATATTTATTCACATCACCACATTATACCCATTGAGTAGTAAGGTAGTATGAGGAATGTGGAGGTCTGCTGACAAATCTTAGACTTCATGTTTGCTCACTTCCTGTCTTTCAGGAGTTCATCCTGTCAGAAGATTACAACAAGATGACACCAGCGCGCACGTACCAGGGTGAGACGGGAAATGTGCACGCGTGTGTGCATGCACATGTATGTGTGTGTGTGTGTGGGGGGGGGGGTCTGTCTGTCTGTCTGTCTGTCTGTCTGTCTTTGTGTGTGTGTCTGTCTGTCTTTGTGTGTGTGTGTGTCTGTCTGTCTGTGTGTGTGTGTGTCTGTCTGTCTGTCTGTCTGTCTGTCTATCTGTGTGTGTGGGTGGGGGTCTGTCTGTGTTTATCTGTCAGTCTGTCTGTCTGTCTGTGTGTGGAGGGTCTGTCTGTCTGTCTGGGTTTGTGTGTGTGTGTGGGGGGGGTCTGTCTGTCTGTTTGTCAATCTGTCTGTGTGTCTTTTCTGTCTGTGTATGTGTCAGCCAGTGTTGCAAATGGCAGGGAAAGGAAACCCAGAGGGCACTGTGGTTGGTTTCTTTCAAAACGTGTCACCTTTGTTTACCACTATGACGAGTGTCATGTCACTGATTTGCGTATCTTCCAAAGCAAAGCGCAACACATCTGAGCTGGATGTGTCTCTCTTACAGCCGGTCAGAGTCTAAGCCCACTTTTTTAAATTAGCCATCCAAACATGAACTGATTTACTGTTGGCTGACAACTTTATTCTAACTTTATCTGACATTTATTTCTGGCCTTCTCATAGGGTGGGGTTTTTCTTCATTTTTACTAAATTTCACTTAAGTATGAAATGAAACAACCTGTTGGGGTTTGGGGCATTTCAAAACATTTCAAAACCATGGCGGCATGGTGGTGCAGTGGTTAGTGCAGTCACCTCACAGCAAGAAGGTCCTGGGTTCGAGCCCTGGGGTAGTCCATCCTTGGGACTCGTCCCGAGTTGTCCTCTGTGTGGAGTTTGCATGTTCTCTGCGTGGGTTTCCTGCGGGGGCTCCGGTTTCCTCCCACAGTCCAAAGACACATAGGTCAGGTGACTCGGCCATACTAAATATTCCCTAGGTATGAGTGTGTGTGTGTGTGTGTGTGTGTGTGTGTGTGTGTGTGTGTGTCGGCCCTGTGATAACCTGGTGGCCTGCCCAGGGTGTCTCCCCGCCTGCCGCCCAATGAATGCTGGGATAAGCTCCAGCATTCCTGCATCCCTGAGAGCGGTAATAAGCAGTTCAGATTTTTTTTTTAAATTTAAAATTGTTTTGGGAAAAAATTAATAAATGGGCAATGAGTTCAAGATTTTGAAAATCATTCAATCAGATGTGTCCAAACCTTTGACTGGTACTGTATGTGTGTATCTATTTTTCTATATAAACTGTTACCTTTTAAAATAATTCTGTGAAGGTTACGTTAGCTGCTTCATTAGTTTCTTACTTATCCATCATACAGTTTGGCCAGAGAAGGAGGCTTTAGTCCCTGATACCCTCTTTAATCAGTCCACCTCCAGTTTGACCCTCTGCAAACCTTCCAAATCCCTAAATCTTACTTCTGCTTTTGCAGCAGTTAAACGAACTAATAATTAAGATACCTGCAGATATACAAACAGCTATACACCACTATCTACTTTTGACTTTAGCACATTATACATTCTCAGAAATGTGCCTTCCCCAGTGGTCGTAATTTATTTTCTGAACTTCATTTTAAGCCTGGATCAAAGCACCACCAGTCCACGGCTGCATTTACACTATACGCCCGACAACTTGAAGCTTATCACCATCAAAGATTAATTGTTAAATTAATGCAAACTGAGTTTTATAGTCTGCTGTCCATCTTATATTTTTTCACTGTATGTAAAGTTATTGTTTACATTGACTACACTGCATTGTGTGTTTTAAGTGTGTAATGAGATTCTCTGCACAACAAGTTGCCAAAAAAAGTATCTGTGCCGACATCGGGAGGCAAATTCCTGAACGTTTATTGTACTTGGTGATAAAAGTGGTTGTGATTCTGAAAGCGTATCTAAAACGGTGTGTCTTTGTGTGCCCGTGTCTCCCTGCAGCCCACCAGGGCAGAGTGACCGTAGTGCTGTTTGTGTTGGAGATGGAGTGGGTCCTCAGCACAGGTCAGGACAAGAACTTCACCTGGCACTGCTCGGAGAGCGGTCAGCAGCTGGGAATCTACCGAACGGCAGCCTCCGTCTCCGGACTACAGTATCTTTTGCAGATTTGCTCCCTCGCTGTAGAACCCCTCTCGGAGGCTTTCTGGGTGGCGGGGCCGGCCCCTCGGTCCCTTGTCACGTTAAATACAGTGATTTGCCAGCTATTTTGCTCAGTTATAGACTGTGGCCGATGAACTTGTCAGCAAAGCTTGCAGTTGAATGGTGTAGAACGGAGCAATGCGAGTTTTAACTGACAAGCCATTTTTGGAGTTTCTGCCCCAGCTTGGTCCTTATTATGACAACATAATCTATGTTTAGACCTCATTTTCTTCCAGCAGAGCCATTAAAACAAAGTCTGAGTAAAATATGACTTCAGGTAGCTTTCATTATTGGGAAAGGCTAACAATAGGCATCAGTCATGCTGTTGTCAAGGAAACGGATGGGATAGATATCTGTAATTGCCAGATGAAAGGCTGTGAGAGCACTCTGCAACAACCGATGAGCCCTCTATGAAATTATCAGACTGCTGCAATTCTGTTAGCCTTAGTGTGCAACCAATTACACTCCCTAGGTTTACTGGCAAAGAAAGGAAGGGGAGAAAAAGATTGAAACCAAATGTGGATGGTTACAAGAAAATCTAGAGTCGAAAAGGAATTGAAACACTAGTATTTTCTAACATCATGTATTACTTTAGCCATCATGCATTTTGTACTGTCTCCTTCTACAAAGAAAGTGTAACTATGAAAGGTAAAAATTCAGATTCTCTATATTTTTCTTTTTAAGAGTTTCTCCTAGTTCATCTTACCTCAGAAAATCTTTATTTTTTTTGGACACTCATGATGCCATCAGATACACTCATTTACTGCATGCAGCCATTCTGATCAAAGTACAACACCCTGTCCACCCTTACTGCCAACCCTTGTCACTCAAAGGTCAGCTCATGAATATTAATGAGGACGAGGCAACCCCCTCACAGCTCTTGAGACAAATGAGAACAATTGTGGCTAGAGATATCAAAAACGGATTGAATCCTTTACAAATGAAAAATGTTGCCGAATGTTTTCTAATGCTGTGTTCAGGGATTGTAGACTGGAAAAGTCAAATTTGAATAAGGATATCGGTCCGACTTAAAGTGACTTTGGACATGATTTCAGTAACTCTTTTTATTCAGACTTTAAAGTGGCAATATCGACGATTCAGGTTGAATTCTTTTTTGGTGTACACTTCCCAGGAATTATGAACTAATAAATAGTTTGTCCACCACAACACCAGAACAAAGCGTTTTTTCTACCTTCTGCTCTCCGGTGGACCAACCGCTGCCGGCTGACATAAAACTCATCACTTCCTGTGTGGCACTTGGGTTTTTGATGGGAATGTCACCGTAAACACACAATTGTATTATTCCGTATTACTGCAAATGTAAGCGCTTCCATCACAGGTCCGTAGTCTGATTCATCATAGTGTCACCTCGTTTGGCCAAAGATAGTAACTAAATGGACATTGCATTTAAGAGAGACTCTTTGAGATTGTTACTTTAAGGTAAAGGGTTTGACATAAACAGGGAATGGAAATGATGTGCTAAACGCACACATATCAATTTGGGGTTGTCGCTTAATGAACCCCCCCAGTAGTGGGGTTCTCAAGCCGGTCCTCAGATACCACCAGTACTGCTCGTTTCCTATTCTGCTAAGTGGTTTATTATATTCACCAGTTATTCCATCCTCCAACAACAGAGGTTTAGACCTGGAACAACAGGAGGATGTGACGAACTCCTTGGTAGAATTGAAAACCAGACATCCGAGGAGTGTAGTAGTCTGTTCTGTTGCCTACCAACACAGGGATCACCGGTTCGAATCCCCGTGTTGCCTCCGGCTTGGTCAGGTGTCCCTACAGAAACAACTCGCTGTGTCTGCGGGTGGGAAGCTGGAGGTGGGTATGTGTCCTGGTCGCCGCACTAGCGCCTCCTCCGGTCAGTTGTGGCGCCTGTTCAGGGGGGAGGGGGAACAGGGGGGAATAGCGGAGCCTCCCATGCGCTACATCCCCCTGACAAAACTTCTCACTGTCAAGTGAAAAGAAGTGGCTGGGGACTCCACATGTATGAGAGGAGGTATGTGGTAGTCTGCAGCCCTCCCCGGATCGGCAGAGGGGGTGGTGCAGCAACTGGGGCGGCTCAAAAGAGTGGGTAATTGGCTAAGTACCATTGGGGAAGAAAAGGGGTGAATTTTTTTTTTGAAAACCAGCAGTATTGTCGGCATCTGAAGACCTGATTGAGAACCACTGCCCCAGTAAACACAACATTGTTTTGTTTGTTTTAGATAAAACGGTTAGGTTGCTCTTTTTAGGTTAAAGTGTTTTGTTTTGTTTTTTCCATTCTGCAGGTCAACCTAGTCAGAAAAGAAAGTGTATGTTGGGACTCTCAGAAAGGCCATTCGAAGGACTGAAAGTCAAGCCAGTGAGATGATTATGGCCATTTTGTTGTCTTCTGAAATTTTTCTGATATTCAACACAATATTTTCTTCACATTTGTAAACCATTTGGGGACTGGATTAAGATATCAACCAAGGTGATGTTCCAAACACCGTAACTATCTGCGATTGGTATTGGGATAGGAAATGGATTGTTTTGGCTGAATTGAACGGGTCCAGTTATAGTTGGTGGTCGGAGAGCTATTGAACAGACCCAGTAAAAGCTAAGGCTACAGCAGTAGTCATCAGGCCACAGTGTTCTCTTCCTTAATCTGTCGTCTCCCAGGTTTGACATGGAGACCAGACATGCCTTTGTAGGAGACCAGTCTGGTCAGGTGACCATTTTGAAGCTGGAGCAAGACAGCTGTAGCCTTGTAACTACCTTCAAGGGACACACAGGTACACGCACACACACACACACACACACATACAATAATCAAGCCTTGTACTAACTAAAGACCTTTAGCAATTGTCCAATCGAAACAGTTTTCTAAAGGCATCCGAGTGGCTTGGCAGTCTATTCCATTGTCGTCAGTTCGAATCCCCGTGTTACCTCCAGCTTGGTTCAGCGTCCCTACAGACACAATTGGCCGTGTCTGTGGGTGGGAAGCCGGATGTGGGTGTATGTCCTGGTCGCTGTACTAGTGCCTCCTCTGGTTGGTCGGGACGCCTGTCTGGGGGGGAGGGGGACTGGGGGGGGGGAGCGTGATCCTCCCCCGCGCTACGCCCCCCTGGTGAAACTCCTCACTGTCAGGTGAAAAGAAGCGGCTGGCGACTCCACATGTATTGGAGGAGGCATGTGGTAGTCTGCAGCCCACCCCGGATTGGCAGAGGGGCTGGAGCAGTGACCGGGACGGCTCAGAAGAGTGGGGTAATTGGCTGGATACGACTGAGGAGAAAAAGCGGGGGGGAGACAACAGTTTACGAACACAATATTAAGAAAATATTGATAATCATTTGCCTAATGCATCTGGAAATCATCTTTTCTACTGAAGCTGTTATGGCATCCTGCTTTAGAGCAGTTGCGACTGTGAGACTTGTATTTATCTACTACTTTCAGAATTTTCCCATATACAAATATTAGTCTGTGAACATGATCATGTCATCTTTCATATATCTATATATATCTATATCTATATCTATATCTATATCTATATATATATATATATGCACTACCGTTCAAAAGTTTGGGATCACCCAAACAATTTCGTGTTTTCCATGAAAAGTCACACTTATTCACCACCATATGTTGTGAAATGAATAGAAAATAGAGTCAAGACATTGACAAGGTTAGAAATAATGATTTGTATTTGAAAAAGATTTTTTTTACATCAAACTTTGCTTTCGTCAAAGAATCCTCCATTTGCAGCAATTACAGCATTGCAGACCTTTGGCATTCTAGCTGTTAATTTGTTGAGGTAATCTGGAGAAATTGCACCCCACGCTTCCAGAAGCAGCTCCCACAAGTTGGATTGGTTGGATGGGCACTTCTTTGAGCAGATTGAGTTTCTGGAGCATCACATTTGTGGGGTCAATTAAACGCTCAAAATGGCCAGAAAAAGAGAACTTTCATCTGAAACTCGACAGTCTATTCTTGTTCTTAGAAATGAAGGCTATTCCATGCGAGAAATTGCTAAGAAATTGAAGATTTCCTACACCGGTGTGTACTACTCCCTTCAGAGGACAGCACAAACAGGCTCTAACAGGTACTATTTAATGAAGATGCCAGTTGGGGACCTGTGAGGCGTCTGTTTCTCAAACTAGAGACTCTAATGTACTTATCTTCTTGCTCAGTTGTGCAACGCGGCCTCCCACTTCTTTTTCTACTCTGGTTAGAGCCTGTTTGTGCTGTCCTCTGAAGGGAGTAGTACACACCGGTGTAGGAAATCTTCAATTTCTTAGCAATTTCTCGCATGGAATAGCCTTCATTTCTAAGAACAAGAATAGACTGTCGAGTTTCAGATGAAAGTTCTCTTTTTCTGGCCATTTTGAGCGTTTAATTGACCCCACAAATGTGATGCTCCAGAAACTCAATCTGCTCAAAGAAGTGCCCATCCAACCAATCCAACTTGTGGGAGCTGCTTCTGGAAGCGTGGGGTGCAATTTCTCCAGATTACCTCAACAAATTAACAGCTAGAATGCCAAAGGTCTGCAATGCTGTAATTGCTGCAAATGGAGGATTCTTTGACGAAAGCAAAGTTTGATGTAAAAAAAATCTTTTTCAAATACAAATCATTATTTCTAACCTTGTCAATGTCTTGACTCTATTTTCTATTCATTTCACAACATATGGTGGTGAATAAGTGTGACTTTTCATGGAAAACACAAAATTGTTTGGGTGATCCCAAACTTTTGAACGGTAGTGTATATATATATATATATATATATATATACTTCGCACAAAAAGTAAGGAAATTTGTGTTTGGTAGATTATTTCTTTGTTGTAACAATGCTTCTTGGCAATAAATCTTATACCTTTGGAAAGCCTGTTTATTTCCCTTTTAAATGGTGCCACATTTGTAAGGAACATGCATTTGTGGGATGAGCAGCAGAGCTGAGTATGTGGGTTGCGCCCATGAAAAATTTGCCAAATCTTCTCTGCCAATGCCAAACAGCTTATTTTGCTGTTGCTATTGACTCTTGTTTTGAGCTTCTGGTACCCCAGGTGCTGATAATCAGCTGCCTGATATAAGATGTATTGCCAAGAAGCATTGGGAAAAGCATATTACAACAAAGAAATAATCTACCAAACACAAATTTCCTTACTTTCTGTGCTAAGTATATATATATATATATATATATATATATATATATATATATATATATATATATATATATATATATATATATATATATATGTATGTGGGTGTGATTGTGTGTGTGTGTGTGTGTGTGTATATATTTCATTTTGCCAATGAGCTCACTATATAGTCCTCTACGTAGAACTCCCTTTATAGGGAGTAATGAATGAGTGAGTGATTTCAGACACAGCTCAAATGTGGGATAGAGTGTGTTTGTGTAGGACACGTTACCAATGGCCCTGTGATGGTCTAGAGGCCTGTCCAGGGTGTCTCCCCACCTGTCGCCTAATGACTGCTGGGATAGGCTCCAGCATCCCTGCGACCCTGAGAGCAGGATAAACGGTTAAGATAATGGATGGATGGAGATATATATATATATATCAGTATAGATGTAGGAAAAAAAACTTTCAATACATAGCAGTACAAGCTTGTTTTGTGTGTCGCGCACTCATCAGCTGCTAATGTGATTCAACAAAGAAAACACAGTTTATGTTGCCGCGTGTCACGGCCCTAATTTTGGTGGACAGTGACCAATCAGAGTAGAAAACATTTGAACTATTACAACCAATGGGGTAGGTAGTTACAATGCACAGCAACCAATGTTGGGGTAGAAAACATTACAGCCAATGCGGTAAGGGGTTGGGGCTTGTTTCGAAAAAGCATATAAATGACCAGGACACGGTTGAAATAGCATACATTTAGAATATAAAATGTATGCTGTTTCAACATGTCCCACATAGTGATAGAATGGTCACACATTCTATCACTAACACACACACGCATACATATGACTGCTGGGATAGGCTCCAGCATCCCTGCAACCCGACTTTGGATAAGCCGCTTGTATATATATACATATATGTGTGTGTGTGTGTGTGTGTGTGTGTGTGTGTGTGTGTGTGTGTGTGTGTGTGTGTGTGTGTGTGTGTGTGCGCGATGACCCGTGCTGCTTCTGCAGATTTTTAGGAGACACGGATGCAGAGAGGTCGGCACTATTGCTACTGAGCGTGGGTCACTGACAAATCAACTGACATGGCTCGCGACTGTAAAAATAAACTGATTTCATAAAGCACTCTGAAAAACAAACCATGCAAAGGGCTGTACAAACAACAAAACTGTGATGGATAAAAGATGGTAAGATAAGCAATCCAAACAGTAAAAATGCCAGACAAAAAAGCAGATAGCTGCAAAAGCACTAAAACAAGTGAAATCAACTCACCCAAAAGCTTGTCTGGATGAATGAATGGATGCTGTAAGTAATTAAAAGAAAGAATTTAGCAGAAGTAGTTTGGAGGGGGGGGCCACAATTTTTTACCAGCTACACAGTCATGTGTACAGATGCCAACAACTTCATGAGAGCCCTTTGTCTTTGCTGAAAGTTAAACCGAACTGTCCCATGGCTGCAATATATGAGTTGAACACTATTGGCCAAAGTATTGGGCCTTCAGGCACAGCATATGTAGCTGATCAGGGACCCTGGAGAAACACAGTAAATATACGTGTTATGTGTGACAGGGGAGTTTGTTTACAAGATGAGGATAAAATTAGGTCTTGCAGCATGCTTCAGCGATCATCCCCATCTTGATTCTGGCCTCTTTAGATCCTTTTCACTGTGTGGGAGTGTTCCTGCACGCTTATTTGACTGTCTTCTCCTCTGTGTGTGCATGTGTGTGTGCGTGTGTTTCCATGTGTCCATGTGTGCTTGTCTGTATACATGTGTGTTCTGCCATCCCCCAAGGTAATGTGACAGCGCTGTGCTGGGACCCGGTCCAGAGGGTGCTGTTCTCTGGCAGCTCAGACCATTCCATCATTATGTGGGACATTGGAGGGCGCAAAGGCACTGCCATTGAGCTGCAGGGGCACAAGTAAGACATTCACAGACAATATTTCTCTCTGTCTCTCTCTGTCTCTCTCTCTCTCTCTCTCTCTCTCTCTCTCTCTCTCTCTCTCTCTGTCGCACATCACATCTACTATCGGTGTGGATGATTCACTTTTATTTATACAGGCCTGAACAGTTTCCAATCTAAAGACTATTCATATGCAGGGGTCTATTTAAAGGTGTCAATTTTCAGTTGTTTTCCTCATCACTCAGTCCTGTGTGATTTTAGAAATCAGACAAAGCAATGTTTGACTGTTGAGGAGAAAGTAGATTTGGAGTAACCGTGATTTTGAAAGGCTTTCTTGACTCTCAAGGTAAAATGCCATTATCAAGGTCAAAATCAAGTATGCAAACAGCTTTCGTACGTTTTTCATTCTTGCTGTGTGTGTGTGTGTGTGTGTGTGTGCGCATGCTTTTTCAAAAAGTGACAAGGTGCAGGGCCTGTGCTATGCCTCTCATACTCGTCAGCTCATCTCCTGCAGCTCAGACGGCGGCATTGTCATCTGGAACATGGATGTGACACGACAAGAGGTGAGAGGGAGGGTGGGAGAAGCGGGACTGATGGAGAAGTCGTTTGAGGAGAGAGGATGAGAAGATAATGCGTGTGCATGCCCGCATACACACGCACACACACACACACACACACACACACACACACACACACACACACACACACACACACACATACACTGATCCGAATGTGTTTCCTTTAAAATTTAATCACGAGCAGCATGAGAGCACATGCTGTGGTTTGTTTTTTTTTGTTGCCCTTTTTCTCCCCAATTGTATCCAGCCAATTACCCCACTCTTCTGAGCCGTCCCGGTCACTGCTCCACCCCCTCTGCTGATCCTGGGAGGGCTGCAGACTACCACATGCCTCCTCTGATACATGTGGAGTCGCCAGCCGCTTCTTTTCCCTTGACAGTGTGGAGTTTCGCCAGGGGAACGTAGCGCTTGGGAGGATCACGCCATTCCCCCCAGTTCCCCCTCCCCCCTGAACTGGCGCCCTGACTGACCAGAGGAGGTGCTAGTGCAGCCACCACTGACAGAAGACACATTGATGCTTAGCTACCTGAAATGTCTCTAATACCGAGTGTGTGCACGGGTGGGTGTACGTGAGCCAACCCCGTATCCATCCTTGCCTGTGTTTGTGCACGTCGTACAGAGCAGTGTTGGATTAGCTTTAGATTGTTCGCTTATATTTGTTCTCCCTCATGCTGCGGATTAATATCTCCCTCTCGCGCTCTCTCTCTCTCTCTGTCTCTTGAGATTCATAAAAGGTCAACAGATTAGCAAAATGTCCTTTTGGTTTTCATTCAAACACAAAGGGATACACACTCTCTCTCTCTCTCTCTCTCTCTCTCTCTCTCTCTCTCTCTCTCTCTCTCTCTCTCTCTCTCTCTCTCTCTCTCTCTCTCTCTCTCTCTCTCTCTCTCTCTCTCTCTCTCTCTCTCTCTCTCTCTCTCTCTCTCTCTCTCTCTCTCTCTCTCTCTCTCTCTCTCTCTCTCACACACACACACTCACACACACACACACACACAGAAGAACTCTGAGATTAATTGGAGATCCCTGCACTCTCTCTTCTTCTTCTGTCCTCAGCCGGTCCCCAGACACTTGGTCCGGTCTTGATTGCTTCTCTATTAGCCAAAGGTCACTTGTCATTCTGTCTCAGTGCCAGTCTTTTGTCACCGCCTTCATTACTTAGCCTGAGTGCTCATTTTAAATGTAACCTCTCTGTTCCAGCAGTCTCATACCACAACCTTAATAAACAGACATTCATCTGGATGAAGTCAACAGTGAGTCTATTGAATGTTGGACCCCAAACAATCAGTCATACCTGGTATCTCAGCCATTACTGAAGGGATGCTAACTGGCTGGGTTAGTAGGCTAACGGCTAATTCACCAAAGTTGTAGCCTGTAGCATCTGGATCAGAAAAAAAAGTTTTTTGGGGGGGGGTAAGGATTAAATGAAACTTTAATAATGCCACCTGTTTTGGAGCTGTACCAGGAACGCTCACTTCCCCATTACTGTCCTTTATAAACACTTAAACCGTGCTTTTAGAAAGTATTCATTGTGTTCCTGGTACACCTACTAAATTTTAAAGTCATTAAATGTTTTTTTTTTCCCTTAGCTCAACAAATTCAACACATTTATAACACAAAACTGTTTTTATTCAAGAACGTTAATGTTTTAGAAATGACTTCAATTATAGTTGTGAGTCTTCTTAGGTAGGTCTATGTGTCCTTTGCACGGTTAGAATTTGGAAGTTTTGCCCTGCAAATTTGCTCCAACATTTCCAAGTTAGGTGGGGAACATCAGTAGACAGCAGTTTTCATGTCATACCACTAATTTTCAGTGGATTTTTGCAGGGCCACACTAGAATATTATCATTTAAGTAATTCCTTAGTAGGTTTTGCTGTGTGCCTTTAGTCATTGTCATGTTGGAGTCTTGGCCCTAAACATAGATCTGTTGCTGACTGAAACAGGATCTTCTCAGGGTCTTGCTTGTATTTGACTCCATCCATTTTGCCTTTAATGGCAACATGCTTTCCACTCCCTCCAGCTGAAAACCAACCGCATAGCATGATGCTGCCACAATGACCGATGGTAGGGAGCGTATTTCCTGGGTGTTGGGCCAATTATAGCCCTTTGCTTTCAGGCTAAAGAGTTCAACTTTAGTCTCATGAGACCATACAATTTTCTGGGTTTAGAACTTTCTAGGTCTCAGATATTGTTACATGGCCTCAAGCAAAGTCCAGGCTTGAGTTAATGTTGGTCTTTCTCAGAAGTTTGGATTCCTTCTTACCACTCTCCCAGAGGCCGAACATATGAATTGCTGAAAAGATTATTACTATTGACAGTTTCTGCCATTTCAGCCAATGAGCTCTGCTACTTTGTGTCATCACGAAGTCGGTGATATATATATATACACTACCGTTCAAAAGTTTGGGATCACATTGAAATGTCCATATTTTTGAAGGAAAAGCACTGTACTGTTCAATGAAGATAACTTTAAACTAGTCTTAACTTTAAAGAAATACGCTCTATACATTGCTAATGTGGTAAATGACTATTCTAGCTGCAAATGTCTGGTTTTTGGTGCAATATCTACATAGGTGTATAGAGGCCCATTTCAAGCAACTATCACTCCAGTGTTCTAATGGTACAATGTGTTTGCTCATTGGCTCAGAAGGCTAATTGATGATTAGAAAACCCTTGTGCAATCATGTTCACACATCTGAAAACAGTTTAGCTCGTTACAGAAGCTACAAAACTGACCTTCCTTTGAGCAGATTGAGTTTCTGGAGCATCACATTTGTGGGGTCAATTAAACGCTCAAAATGGCCAGAAAAAGAGAACTTTCATCTGAAACTCGACAGTCTATTCTTGTTCTTAGAAATGAAGGCTATTCCATGCGAGAAATTTCTAAGAAATTGAAGATTTCCTACACCGGTGTGTACTACTCCCTTCAGAGGACAGCACAAACAGGCTCTAACCGGAGTAGAAAAAGAAGTGGGAGGCCGCGTTGCACAACTGAGCAAGAAGATAAGTACATTAGAGTCTCTAGTTTGAGAAACAGACGCCTCACAGGTCCCCAACTGGCATCTTCATTAAATAGTACCCGCAAAACACCAGTGTCAACATCTACAGTGAAGAGGCGGCTGCGGGATTCTGGGCTTCAGGGCAGAGTGGCAAAGAAAAAGCCATATCTGAGACTGACCAATAAAAGAAAAAGATTAAGATGGGCAAAAGAACACAGACATTGGACAGAGGAAGACTGGAAAAAAGTGTTGTGGACAGATGAATCCAAGTTTGAGGTGTTTGGATCACAAAGAAGAACGTTTGTGAGACGCAGAACAAATGAAAAGATGCTGGAAGAATGCCTGACGCCATCTGTTAAGCATGGTGGAGGTAATGTGATGGTCTGGGGTTGCTTTGGTGCTGGTAGGGTGGGAGATTTGTACAGGGTAAAAGGGATTCTGAATAAGGAAGGCTATCACTCCATTTTGCAACGCCATGCCATACCCAGTGGACAGCGCTTGATTGGAGCCAATTTCATCCTACAACAGGACAATGACCCTAAACACACCTCCAAATTGTGCAAGAACTATTTAGAGCAGAAGCAGGCAGCTGGTATTCTATCGGTAATGGAGTGGCCAGCGCAGTCACCAGATCTGAACCCCATTGAGCTGTTGTGGGAGCAGCTTGACCGTATGGTACGCAAGAAGTGCCCATCCAACCAATCCAACTTGTGGGAGCTGCTTCTGGAAGCGTGGGGTGCAATTTCTCCAGATTACCTCAACAAATTAACAGCTAGAATGCCAAAGGTCTGCAATGCTGTAATTGCTGCAAATGGAGGATTCTTTGACGAAAGCAAAGTTTGATGTAAAAAAAATCTTATTTCAAATACAAAAAAAGTTTGGGATCACCCAAACAATTTTGTGTTTTCCATGAAAAGTCACACTTATTCACCACCATATGTTGTGAAATGAATAGAAAATAGAGTCAAGACATTGACAAGGTTAGAAATAATGATTTGTATTTGAAATAAAAAATTTTTTACATCAAACTTTGCTTTCGTCAAAGAATCCTCCATTTGCAGCAATTACAGCATTGCAGACCTTTGGCATTCTAGCTGTTAATTTGTTGAGGTAATCTGGAGAAATTGCACCCCACGCTTCCAGAAGCAGCTCCCACAAGTTGGATTGGTTGGATGGGCACTTCTTGCGTACCATACGGTCAAGCTGCTCCCACAACAGCTCAATGGGGTTCAGATCTGGTGACTGCGCTGGCCACTCCATTACCGATAGAATACCAGCTGCCTGCTTCTGCTCTAAATAGTTCTTGCACAATTTGGAGGTGTGTTTAGGGTCATTGTCCTGTTGTAGGATGAAATTGGCTCCAATCAAGCGCTGTCCACTGGGTATGGCATGGCGTTGCAAAATGGAGTGATAGCCTTCCTTATTCAGAATCCCTTTTACCCTGTACAAATCTCCCACCTTACCAGCACCAAAGCAACCCCAGACCATCACATTACCTCCACCATGCTTAACAGATGGCGTCAGGCATTCTTCCAGCATCTTTTCATTTGTTCTGCGTCTCACAAACGTTCTTCTTTGTGATCCAAACACCTCAAACTTGGATTCATCCGTCCACAACACTTTTTTCCAGTCTTCCTCTGTCCAATGTCTGTGTTCTTTTGCCCATCTTAATCTTTTTCTTTTATTGGTCAGTCTCAGATATGGCTTTTTCTTTGCCACTCTGCCCTGAAGCCCAGAATCCCGCAGCCGCCTCTTCACTGTAGATGTTGACACTGGTGTTTTGCGGGTACTATTTAATGAAGATGCCAGTTGGGGACCTGTGAGGCGTCTGTTTCTCAAACTAGAGACTCTAATGTACTTATCTTCTTGCTCAGTTGTGCAACGCGGCCTCCCACTTCTTTTTCTACTCTGGTTAGAGCCTGTTTGTGCTGTCCTCTGATGGGAGTAGTACACACCGGTGTAGGAAATCTTCAATTTCTTAGCAATTTCTCGCATGGAATAGCCTTCATTTCTAAGAACAAGAATAGACTGTCGAGTTTCAGATGAAAGTTCTCTTTTTCTGGCCATTTTGAGCGTTTAATTGACCCCACAAATGTGATGCTCCAGAAACTCAATCTGCTCAAAGGAAGGTCAGTTTTGTAGCTTCTGTAACGAGCTAAACTGTTTTCAGATGTGTGAACATGATTGCACAAGGGTTTTCTAATCATCAATTAGCCTTCTGAGCCAATGAGCAAACACATTGTACCATTAGAACACTGGAGTGATAGTTGCTTGAAATGGGCCTCTATACACCTATGTAGATATTGCACCAAAAACCAGACATTTGCAGCTAGAATAGTCATTTACCACATTAGCAATGTATAGAGTGTATTTCTTTAAAGTTAAGACTAGTTTAAAGTTATCTTCATTGAACAGTACAGTGCTTTTCCTTCAAAAATATGGACATTTCAATGTGATCCCAAACTTTTGAACGGTAGTGTATATATATATATATATATTTTTTTTAATGCAGTTCTGCTATTGAACACAGGCAGCTTCAGAATCAACATGGGTGGACCTTGTTAGCATCTTTAGAGTAATCCCTTTGTAAGCTGAATAGATCTGCTGCAATTTCAGGGGCAAGTGTAAGGGTGTGAATTCTTATCACTTCGGTGGGTGGTTTTCAGGTTTTCATTTTCAATCATTCTAAAGCCTTCTAAATACTTAATTTCAGGGGCATCTGGGTGGCATAGCGGTCCATTCCATTGCCTACCAACACGGGGATCGCCGGTTCGAATCCCTGTGTTACCTCCAGCTTAGTTGGGCATCCCTACATACACAATTGACTGTGTCTGTGGGTAGGAAGCCGGATGTGGGTATGTGTCCTGGTCGCTGCACTAGCACCTCCTCTGGTCGGTCAGGGCACCTGTTCAGGGGGGGGGGAACTGGGGGATCCTCCCACGTGCTACATGCCCCTGGTGAAACTCCTCACGGTCAGGTGAAAAGAAGCGGCTGGTGACTCCACATGTATCGGAGGAGACGTGGTAGTCTGCAGCCCTCCCTGGATCGGCAGAGGGGGTGGAGCAGCGACCAGGATGGCTTGGAAGAGTGGGGTAGTACAAGTACAATTGGGGAGAAAAAGGGGGAAAATCCCCCCACCCAAAAAAAACAAAACTTAATTTCATTTTGACATGATAGAGAATACTGAAGCCACTGTAATTCTGTCTTCCATTAACATCTCAATTGTCTTTTTACTGTTTTTATCAGTAGTATGCCAATGACAATTTTCTTTAATTTTTGCTGTCAGTTTGGTAATTTTATCAGATAATATTTTTAGTCCAGTCATTTCTTAGCCTGTAAACAGCCTGAAATAAATCAAATCTTTCTAATGCTTAACTCTTGACATCTGTTGTTGTCCAGACCCCAGAATGGTTGGATAGCGACTCCTGTCAGAAATGTGAGCAGCCTTTCTTCTGGAACTTCAAGCAGATGTGGGACAGCAAGAAGATTGGCCTACGACAGGTACTATACCACTTCAAGTCTAATGCAGAATCATTACTACGTTTAATGTCAGGCAAAGAAATGATAGTTCACCCAGGAAGTCAGTTTAAAATCTTTAATATACTAGCTCTGTGCTGCTCCTACATGACTTGTCTTCATGCATGCTCATGAATCCAGGTAAGGAAATCACAGAAAGTTGAATCAGTTCATCTGGAAACATTTATTGAGCGAAACGTTTCTGTTCCGAGTGGCAGGGGTGTCGGAACAGTTGAGACACGTATTTTCCAAATGCCGCGCGTCTCGGTTGCTGTCAAACTTCAAAAAAAAAAAACCCGCTACGCCAGAAGTTGGTCCACCCCAAGGATCGGGTCCCCTGGCACAAACAGAGCAATATAGTGTACGCTGTTATGTGCCAGGAGGATTGCTGTGACTTATATATCGGAGAAATCAAACAGACGCTGGCCAAGAGGATGGCACAACACAGAAGAGCTAACGTGTCAGGCCAGGACTCCACAGTCTACACGCATCTACAGCCTTGAAAGAGTGGCCACTCTTTCAAGGATGAGGATGTGCACATCCTTGATAGGGAGGAACGCTGGTCTGAACAGGAAGTCAAAGACGCCATCTATGTGAAGAGGGAATCACCATCCCTGAACCGAGGGGGGGGGTGCTAAGAGTACATGTGTCACCATCTTACAATGCTGTGATTGCAACTATTCCCCCATCCTCTGTGAATAGTACACATGACCATTGAAACTCTAGTTAATGCTAATGGTAATTTGCATACGAACCGATCACTGTTTTCGGTCGTTATGCCACTGTATTGTTTATAAGGCTGGGATACCTACAGTCAGTTGAGACTGAAGAGGTCACTGAGAATCAGAATCATGTTTATTGGTCATGTAGGTTTGCACTACATGAAATTTGACTCTGGTTTCTGTCAGTGTACTTAACATAGAATTACAACACTACAACACAACAATCTTCAGATATATACACGAGGATTGACTCTATACAGGTGAAACAAGAGGCGATAAAGTGCAATGGTGCAGAGAATATATCAGAGATGCTGAAATAGATGTTAGAAGGTTACTTACATACATGCCTTAGGTAGATGGACATGACGGAGCATACCAGTACACGTACAATGTACAGTATATACAAAATAGTTGGATTTATTGATTGTTAAGCATTCATTTGAATGACAGCCCGTGGAAAGACACTTTTTAATTCTTTGAGTGACTGAGACAGCTCTGCTGCTCCAGTGAAGTGGACATGATTCACCTGCAGCTCAAGCTACAGGGCAGAATCAGTGTCCAGGTAAATGCGGGACCACTTGCATATGCCTGGGCTTTCCTCGATGACACTAGCTCCAAGAAGTATTCCGACAACAAGGTCAAACAACTAAAAAGAGGTTTTTAGGCAGTTTGTGGAGGCATGTGGCCATGGCTTAGGCATTAATGAGCGGCTGGTCAGAGAGGACCAGCAGGAATACCACAATGAGATGAAGGCCAACTATAGAGAACCAGCTCAAGAGCTGTCTGCCATCATGCATGAGTGAATCAGTCCAGTAGAGGATGGCATGAAGAGCGTCCTACCATTTTCGCTTCACATCTTTAATACCATTAGTGCCATGCCAACCATTGCCTCAATTCAGGCCATCCCCAGCACCTCCTCTGCTGCGTGATGCTAGCTAAGGTGATTCCTGATGTCAGCGTCCCCAGCTCACCAACCAGGCTAGTTGTCGCCCGGCCACGCCAGAGATGCCATGATGAGTGATGAAATATTTCTCTCTCAATAAACGTTGTGTCCAGATGAACTGATTCAACTTTCTGTGATCCCACTTGACTTTTACTGGATAAACGCTTTACAGCTACAGTTGACAACCCTTTAGTTTTTCCAAACGGATGTCCTGCTGTGGTCCATCTTTCTCAGAGACCACTATAAGTTGTGATTTCTCCTTTTTTAAGTATGGCTTTTATCTGTGTTCCTCCTGTGTCCTGTCAATTTCTCTGGCAACCGGCCAGGAACCTGAGAGCGCAAAATGACAACAGTGAGCAAGTAACTGCACAGCAAAAATAGTGCTCAATGGTGTATAATGATAGAATACTAATTCGAGATAAATAAGGCTTAATAGATGTGAGAATGGGGTTGGTAATAAGTCACATGTAAAAACAAAAATCCTTTCTCTAACTTTTGGATCCAAGGTGCATTTCGCCCACGGTCGCAGTAATGTAGCCACCAGAGAGCAGCAAAACCCTGTAAACAGAAACACTGACTACGTCCAAGAAGGTTGAATCGGTTCATCTGGAGACATCATCTGGACAAACGTTGTATCCAGATGAACTGATTCAACCTCCTTTGATTTTCTTACCCGGATTATTGAGCATGCATGAAGACACTGACTGTGTGTGATTTCGATTGTCCTGTCTCTCTCAGCACCACTGTAGGAAGTGTGGCCAGGCAGTGTGTGGGAAGTGCTCTTCCAAACGCTCAACCATCCCCCTCATGGGGTTCGAGTTTGAGGTGCGAGTGTGTGACAGCTGTCATGAGTCCATCACCGATGAGGAGTGAGTAACCACTCACCTCTGTTCCTTTGACCCCAGCTTAGACAAGACATTGACTGTCTTTGGTGCATCAGGTGTTTGTAAGCAAAGCAGTGAAATTCAGTTTTTTTTTTATTATACTACATCATGTCGTGTATTTTGACTGCCTGAATCACAGTTGTACAAAAGAAAAGACACTGTTAGTGTTAGTCTAAGGAACTGTATTGTTTTTTTTTTTTTTACAATCTGGGCCTTATTTTTGTAGTTTTTGCCATGATGTATATCGGTCATAATGTCATTATACTTACTGGCTTCATTTTGGAGTCTGTGAACATGGGAAAACCACTAGAAACAACTTTACAATAGCATCTTATGAGGCAACCTAAAATGAGCCCTAAACCTGTCCTTTTAAAGACAGCAACAACAAAAAAAGAAAGAAAACGAAAAGCCTTGCGCCTGCGTACATGAGTTCTCATTTTACATATATATATATATACATACACACACACACACACACACACACATATATATATATATATGACTTGTTAATGGCATGAGCTTAGTTAATAGAAGGCTACTATTGCCTGCGGTAAATATAGCTTGGTCACTCCTGCAAGTTGAACCAGAAAATAGCTCAGCAATTCAATTGACCATTGATTATATCAAACATTTCAGGTAATACCTTTTAATTTGCACTGTCATTTTCACTTCAATAATTAGGTTAAACTTATTGAATCTGACGCGTGTGTTCAATTGCCCCATATGATGCCACTGTAAAGCTTTGTCCGGCAGTGGTCCCATATCCAAAACTAAGCAGTCGAGTAAAATGATATCATAACCGATATGCAGGATGGCAAAAACTACAAAAATAAGAGCCAGTTTATAGCAAAACAGCATGCACCCACTATATATTTTGTAAAATAACCTGTATTTTCCTCGATGTGTCTTTCTCTGTCTTCCAGTCGAGCGCCCACAGCCACCTTCCATGACAGCAAGCACAGCATAGTTTACATGCATTATGAACCCACCACCGGGTGTCTGCTCACCTCCGGCACAGACAAAGTCATCAAGGTCAGACCTGGAAACACTGAGTGTCTGTTGTATTCGGTAAATTTGATCTGAAATTTAACGTGGAACAGGACATCCCAGCAGGCACAACATTTAATGTGTGTGGTGCATGTTTTCATAGTTGTTTTTTTTTTTTTATGTAATGTTATGTTTGTGTTAGACTATGTAAAATTCCCATAGTTATATATGATGTCTCTAGATTTTGTTATAAGATGAATCTCATTCATATCCCTTTTAGTTATAGTTAGCTTGTCCCAACACGATGCTGAATCATCTCCTCCCAAGGACAGGCATGTATTATGAAATATATCTGAAGAGCAGCCAGTCTTAATAAAAATACAAATGTAGGTATTAGGGATGCACTAATAACAATACCGGTATCGGATATCGGGTTGTTACCAGGTTAAAATGGAGCATCGGGTCCGGATGGCATAGCGGTCTATTCCGCTGCCTACCAACACGGGAATCGATGGTTCGAATCCCCGTGTTACCTCTGGCTTGGTTGGGTGTCTCTACAGACACAATTGGCCATGTCTGCGGGTGGGAAGGTAGATGTGGGTATGTGTCCTGGTCGCTGCACTAGCGCCTCGTCTGGTTGGTCAGGGTGCCTGTTCAGGGGGGAGGGGGACCTGGGGGGAATAGCGTGATCCTCCCACGCGCTACGTCCCCCTGGTGAAACTCCTCACGGTCAGGTGAAAAGAAGCGGCTGGTGACTCCACATGTATCAGAGGAGACATGTTAGAACAGCAGTATTCATATTTTACAACCCCAGCTGGGTTGAAACCGCTCTGAAAATGACTCATTTTGCAAGTACATTTAAGTTTTCCATTTTGGACGACAAACTGAACGTGTTCTGTATTTGCCTCCAGCTCTGGGACATGACCCCTGTGGTGTCCTAAGGTCTCTGGTCGATCAAGATTTTCACAGGAAGTTCCGCTGACCAATCAGAAGAAAGCCTGCATGTTGGGCAGCAGTCATACTTGAGGTGGAAGAAGAGGAGGAGCAGGGGTATAACCAGCGATATCGACGACCATGTGGACAGTGTTGGACATTGACAAAGCCACATATTTCAGGCCAGAAGAGCGCACAAAATATCTCACAGGGTGACCAGAGGAGAGCAGGGAGTGGAATTGGTGGATTAGATAGGTTATGGATAGGGCGTTGTGTGTGTGTGTGTGCACGTCATGTGTGCATATGTGCATGTATGTGTGCGTGTGTGCGCCACGTACGTGTGCATGTGTGGATCATGCATGCATGTGTCGTGTGTGTGCGCGTCATGCATGCATGCATGTGTGTGAGAGAGACATCGGGTGGGGATTCCAGGGTCTGCTGTATGTTTGTTTTGCTAGCGGGGTGGGTCAGGGCATCGTGAATTTTGTCTGGAGTTGGCACAACGTACTTACTTAACTTCATTCATTCCCGGCCCATCTAAAACTGTCAGTTCTGGAGCACAATAATAATAACTGACACTTTCATGCCACGTTCAACTGCTCCCCCACAACACAATATTTGTTTTTCTAATGACATCATATCATCTTCCATCAAAACGTTGTCCCCCCCTACTTATTTTACTGTCAGATTTTTCTTTGTTGGCACAAAGGCACTAACCATCACAGGTGGCGTCAACACGGCGTGACAACTGGAAATGTTTCGTGTTAATGTCAGTAACCACTGGCAGAAATGTGGTTAGCGCGACGATTCTCTACGTGTCAACGCCGCGTGAACTTGCGAGGCCGTTCTTGGTGTTTTCTATGTTTGACTAAATACGTTTCTGAACCACTCGCCTCTTTATACAGAGTTCGGTCAAAACCTAAAGGTTTAGGCTGTGATCTGCGTCGGTCTTAAAGGGGGAGACGTGGCAATTTGACAATAGCATTCCATTACCCCGTCCTTCTCCACCAGGCGGCATTTTCTCCTCCATCTCCACCCACGTTCAATGAACTTAAGTCTTAAATGAAGGCATGCACCCGTTTTTCTTTTTAAACACAAGTGTCATGGAGTGTATTTGCCAGTGTGTGTCTGCATGTTAATAAGCACTTTACTTTAAGTGAACATGGTGCGTAACCCACTCCCAAACTGTCAAAAAGGTCAAAGTGGAAATCCTTAACAAAACAGGAAAAGTGAAAGGCAGTGTCCAACAGTAATGTCAGTTTACAAAACCTTTTCTCTGTTTGGCTGGCGGTGGGTGGAAGACTAGGCTGCCGTCTTGGAATGCCATCTTGTCCGTTTTGTTTTGTGGAAAAAAGATGTGCGTCACGTTGGAAAACCTTGCACCAGATTATTTATTTTGCATCCTTCCTTATGGACGGCGTATAGTGATGGAGAAGGCGAGAGATAAGTCGTATGGTCGTCTCTCTTGTGTAAGGTTGACTGCATGAAATGTACCTGAATCCCCTCATGTACAGAGACCCCCAATCAGGTTTTGTAATACGTGGAGACTATGAAAACGGTTTGATTTTTCTTAATACCAAAATATATGGGCTGCACACTTGAAATCTTGTATTAATAGACTTTGCACCCCGTTTAGTTTGGTTTTGCAAAGAGAAATACTGGAGCACTTTTTAAACCATACATTTGGTTGCCTACTGATCATAATAAAAAAAAAAAATCTTTTTAACAAGTGTATGGAAGCAAAATGCTCCGCATTGTCATCAAGGGATGTTATAGTTATAGCTGCATAATGATGTGATTATTTATTGTGTGTGTCTGTATGTCTGTGATATCAATGTGTACATATCATTTAAGCTAATCATTGACTGCAGTGTATACATGAATCAGAGCTAAAAGGAAATCAGGCAACTTAACTTTTTTTTCTTGTTTTTTTGTGGCTTTAAATTGTAAATCTTTGTTCGTGCTGTGGAATAAAGAAACAAAATGTGTGACCAATCAAATACTTTAAAGAAATGCCTTTGAAAAACCAATTTTTTGAGACGGACAGGCAGATTGGTGCAGCATTAGCAGTAATGTGGACATTGTACCGGACCGTTGTGGTGAAGAGAGGGCTGAGCCGGAAGGCAAAGCTCTCAATTTACCAGTCAGTCTTCATTCCAACCCTCACCTATGGTCATGGGCTTTGGGTAGCGACCGGAAGGGTGAGCTCGTGGATACAAGTGGCTGAAATGAGTTTCCTCCATAGGGTGTCTGGGCTCAGCCTTAGAGATAGGGTGAGGAGCTCGGACATCCGGAGAGAGCCCGGAGTAGAGCCGCTGCTCCTTCGTGTCGAAAGGAGCCAGTTGAGGTGGTTCAGGCATCTGATTAGGATGCCTCCTGGGAGCATCCAACTGGGACGACACCCCGGGGTAGACCCAGGACTCGCTGGAGGGACCACATGTCCAAATTTGGCCTGGGAATGCCTTGAGATCCCCCAGGAGGAGCTGGAGGGCATTGCTGGGGAGAGGGACGTCTGAAGTGCCCTACTTCGCTTGCTGCCACCGCAGCCCGACCCCGGAGAAGTGGCGGATGATTAGATGAGATGCTTTTATATATATTTGTCACGCTTAATTGTTTCATATGTAATATAAGATGAAAAGAACCCGTGTAAACACAAAATTCAGTTTTTAAATAATTGTATTTACTTAAGGGAATCAGTTATCCAACACCAACTGACAGTGTGAAAACGTAATCGCCCCCATAGTTGCTCAAACAATTAACCAAATTTGGTTGATCAGTGAATTCAATTAGAGCACACACCCAGGCCTGATTACTGCCAGCCCTGTTTAATCTAAACACGACTTATATAGAAGCTTGCCATCAATGTCAAGTAAGCTACACGGTCTCAACAAGCAGCACACTATGTCGCCATCAAAAGAAACTCCGGAAGAGATGAGAATAAAAAGTTGTTGAGATATCAGTCTGGAAAGGGTTACAAAGCCATTTCTAAGGCTCCGGGGATTGCAGCAAATCACAGTGAGCCAGTCTCCAAATGGAGAAAAATTAGAACAGTGGGGAGTCTTCCCAGGAGTGGCTGGCCAACCAAAATTCCTCCAAGGGCGCAGCGACGACTTATCCAGGAAGTTTAGTAAACATCATATTAAACTTAGCCCCGTATCCAAAAGACACACGATGAGTATATACAGCAACAGATAACTACAGGTGTTATTTTTCACAGCGAAGAAATACTTAAAAAAATCTCAAACACAGTAAAAGCTCAGAAGTATTAGCTGGCAAATTACTAAAGACCTTTGAGGGCCTTTATTCGTTTTGCTCATTTATAGTATTCCTAACGATAATGTCGAAACAAATGTACTACAATTGAAATACATGGCACTTCGGCCAACAGGTTTTTTTAAGCACCAAGACGAGGCCGGCAGTACTGAAACGACCTGTTCGCCAAACGGTCTGCAGAGCATCTACAGATCAGAAGCTGATTCAAGAATATATGAGGTAGCTTTGGTGCGACTTGCCATCATGAATTTGTTTTTGAAAACCACAACACGCACAGCAGATTGGCTAGCATTTGGAGCTGCACTGTCTCCAAGAATAACCCCTTCATTAGGACTCACATCATTCTGCAGGTTATCCAAGGCGGAGCAAGAAGACATCATGAAGACCACCTCTGTTCAAGGCATTTGAGAGACGGTGAGCAGAAACGACTGTTGGGGTCAAAGACTTCACCTCCTTCATTCTTTCGTGTCATAAAAATACATCAGTGGGGAAGCTTGTTAAGTAAACATACAACACCAGTGACTGAGCATACAATGTGACAGTCTCAGTTTACCTCACCTAAGTGCTGTAAAATAAGACTTAATGTTTAACAAAATTGTCAAAGATATGTATTATGCATAGCATGTATGAAATGAAATGGCAGATTTTCACTTAATTATACTTGCTTTATACAAATGTAAGGTTTGATTTGGTCAAAGATATGAGCTCTGACTATTGCGATACGTTCTTAAAAACAGTCCAATAACATTTTTCAAAATAGATATAAAGTGTTTTGGAATGTGATATTTTGTCCTCAACAAAGCATCAGTTTGCATGTTAAAAATGTCCCAAGTGACCAATTCAAATTCACTATATAAAAAATTATATAAAAAATTAAAACAGCTTATACCATACATCTGTTGAAAAAGGGTTTAAAAAGAAAAGGGGTAAACAGAGGTCAAGGTTTGAACTTGTCAGCAAGCTGTTCCAAGGTGGCCTGAAGCTTTTCCTCTTCCTGTGGAGTGGACCGGGAGAAAGCCAGGGGCAAGTGTGTAGCCACCGCTTTACGATCTGCAAGAAGTTTTTAACAGAAAAGTATAACATTAAACGGGAGTCTGTTTCACACAAAAAATGCTCTACAAAAAAAACCCCAACTACCTATCGGAGCAGAGTTTACAGTTTTGGGCATCCACCATCCATCTTTAATGTCTTGATGCATGCTCAATAATCCAGGTAAGAAAATCAAAGAAGGTTGAATCAGTTTATCTGGATACCATGTTTACTGAGCAATACATTTCATCACTCAACTAAGTGACATCTTCAGTCTAAAATGTTTTTTCGTGTCAGTTTTTGCATCTCGTCTGAGCCCTTTCCGTTGAATTCTGTTGGCCTAGCTGATATGGACACTGCAAACTCAGGAAGATCTCTGGATTGTTGGAGAATGAGTTATAAGCTCAGTGTTAGCAGTAACAGATCAATCACATGCCCTGGGTGGCTGGTACTGTTGTGTGGGTCGGGTGCGCCTTGGTTGCCCATTTCCCCCCACAGCAGAACTCTAGTGAGCTGTCATAGTAACTATCATCTTCCTCCCAAATGTCGGTAGCAGTATGTTTGATTGTTGTGTAGCAGAACCTCTTCACATTCGCCATAGTCACTGAACATCACCTCAGCCGTGGACCCTGATGGATGCACAGCATCTATTCTGGCACAGTAGAACTTGCTGTCCTCCCAGTAGAGTGCCAGGCACTGATCTCCAGGTTTCCATGAATGCTCCATTACAAGACCTCTCTCCAACTCTTTAGGACCTTGACCTTTGCCTTGTCCTGACGTTTTCTTAGGTCCTGTGTTCTGAGATGTATTTCTCTTGGGAAACTCCTCTCTGTGACCAGATCAGTTTGTATGTTGTTAATAAATTTTGTATCCAGATGAGCTGATTCAACCGTCTTTAACATCCATATTTAAGTTTCACAAAATCATAGAAATATGCAAGTTATCCCGATCAGTGATGTGCTAATGCTCAGTCACTGTTTTCTGTTTCCATATGGCATTTCAAACACTTGTCATTAAATATCAAGATGAACAAAGAGTCCATCCATCCATCCATCCATTATCCAAGCTGCTTATCCCAATCGGGGTCACAGAATGCTGGAGCCTATCCTAGCAGTCATTGGGCGGCAGGCGGGGAAACACGCTGTACAGGCCATCAGTCCATCACAGGGCCAACACACACACACACACACACACAAACAAACACACACATTCACACCTAGGGACAATTTAGTATGGCCAATTCACTTGACCTATACGTCTTTGGACTGTGGGAGGAAACCCACATAGAACATGCAAACGCCACACAGAGGATGATCTGGGATAACTCCCAAGGTTGGACAACCCCGTTGTTCAAACCTAGGACCTTCTTGCTGTGAGGCGACTGTACTAACCACTGCGCCACCCTTGAAAAAAAGAATCATATCGCAGTAATAGAGGTGAGTGCTGGGAATATATTGTAATAAATAGGTTTTATGATATTCAGGGCAACAGAATACGACCGTGTGTCTGACCCTGAAAGAAGAGTCCACTGGGCTGCTTGGCGGCAGCTGCTGAGACCGCCAGCCACACTACTGTGTCAGCCCCCATGGCTGCTGTCCGCAGTTTGTCCTTCATTTTGGTGTGAAAGTCAGGCATGGATGACTGGACAGCTGCAGACAAAACAAAGACACCAGATGACAGACACAACATATTGTGTCACACACAGGTCATTTGGGTATTGTGGCTGATGGATTTGGTTTGAACTTAATGTAAGCATCAGCTGCAAGGTGGTTCGCAGGTCCTGCACCTCAGCTCCTATTACAACAAACCTCGAAGTACAAATGGTTTTATTGTACATTTGGTGCTGGATAAGTTTTGATTTAGGAAGACTTTCCTGTTTTCCAACCCTTGCTGTCATTACCTGGTGTGTCTGCCCAGCCGGGGTGCATGGAAGAAAAGTGTATCTCTTTGTGCTGAGATGCCCATCTCTCCGTCAGGATCACCTGCTGTCTCTGTCATAACCAAAGATTACAACCCACTTTCACACACATGAAAAAAACACCACACTTTCTAGCCAATTCTTTGCTGCACACAGTTCTTCTCAGTCAACCTTTTCCTTACTTTGTTCTGAGCGTAGGCCATGGTGCCGTCAAACGTCCCCTTCTCAAACTGCAGGTCGTCCACATTCAGCTTTTGTACCAGCATGCCTCCAGATGACACTGTGATCTGGAAGAGACGGTAAAAATATTGTAATCTTAAAGAAAGATAATATGGGCTCCCCAAAAAAGGGACTTTTTCCAAAAGAAAGACATTTGTTATGTGTGGTGATGGTTGATTTGTCTCGGTTTTTAAGATGAAACATACGCCAAGTTTCTTTATTTCAGGAAGAGATAAAAACGAACTGCCAGCTCCTCATTAGAACAACGGTTCTAAACCGGAGCTGTGTCCAGAATCATCCCCTCCTTCAAACATTCTCTAATACAGTCATGAAACACTCGATAGGGTAATAAATTGGGATATCAGACACTACTGAATCATATCTTTCCGGCTTCTTCTCCTTCTGTCACGCAATATTTCACAATGGAAAAAAAGTCCATGAGCAGAGGTGAGAAGAGGCAAAGTATTGCAATGTGGTATTTTTAGCACAAAGTATTGTACATGCACTCACTGGACACTACATTTTCTGTTATGTTGGGGGAATTTTTGAGGGCAATAAATAAATGTTAGTTAGAATTTGAATACTCAGGGCTTCTGGGTAGCATAGCGGTCTATTCCGTTGCCTACCAACACAGATTGCCGGTTTGAATCCCTGTGTTACCTCCAGCTTGGTCGGGCATCCCTACAGACACAATTGGCCCTGTCTATGGGTGGGAAGCCAGATGTGGGTATGTGTCCTGGTCACTGCACTAGCGCCTCCTCTGGTCATAGTGTGATCCTCCCATGCGCTATGTCCCCCTGGAGAAACTCCTCACTGTCAGGTGAAAAGAAGTGGCTGGCGACTCCACATGTATCGGAGGAAGCATGTGATAGTCTGCAGCCCTCCCTGGATCGGCAGAGGGGTGGAGCAGCAACCGGGACGGCTCGGAAGAGTGGGGTAATTGGCCGCGTACAATTGGGGAGGAAAAAAAGGTGAGAAAATCCCAAAAAAAGAAAAAAAGAAAACCCAAACCAAACCCAACCAAATCGGAGAAAGGTGAATATAGTGTATTATCTAGCAAATAGGGAGCGATTTTAAACAGAGCTAACATGTCATCAAGGGCCAGGTGTATGCAGGTTTTCAGATACTACACCAGCGGACTGAAGTTGTGCTGATAAGTAAAATCAGCTGGCTAAGTGTTTGGTTGGAATGAACATCTGCATATTCTCATGCTATGACGGTGGAGAACCACTGTGTTACAGCAACTGTAGACCTTGGCAATTTTTCTGTCACATATCTGTGCATAGTGAGGCCAATTTCAGTAACTCTTGCCATTCTGCTAAGAAGACAACTCACCACTCTGGGGTCTTCAGCTGTCTTCAAGGCAGGTATCAATGCGGTGGTGAGGATGTACGTACCTGAAAATAAAATATGAACTTAACTTAGCCGCAGTTTCCCGGATTCTCCATAAGCAAAACCTTTAGTGCGTTATACAGTGCATTGTAATTCAGCAACATTTAGCGCTGGTTGAACGACTGTTCTCCCATGATTGGACCACTGTATGAAATGCTGCATGTCTGTATGGCACACTATATATTCATACCATCACAAGTCATTGCAATGCCAGCATAGTCTACTACTACTACTACCACTCCTCTGCATATTCCTCTGTCACACCAGCCACCTGCATGTCTTCCCTCACCACATCCATAAACCTCCTCTTTGGCCTTCCTCTTTTCTTCTTCCCTGGCAGCTCCATCTTCAGCATCCTTCTCCCAATATACCCAGCATCTCTCCTCCACACATGTCCAAACCATCTCAATCTTGCCTCTCTTGCTTTGTCTTCAAACTGTCCAACCTGAGCTGTCCCTCTAATATACTAAATCCTAATCCTGTCCTTCTTCATCACTCCCAATAAAAATCTTAACATCTTCAACTCTCCCACCTCCAGCTCCACCTCCTGTCTTTTTGTCAGTGCCACCATTTCCAAACCATATAACATAGATGGTCTCACTACTACTACTACTACTACTACTACTACTACTACTACTACTACTACTACTACTACTACTACTACTACTACGACTACTACTACTTTTGGCTGCTCCCATTAGGGGTCACCACAGCGGATCATCCGTTTCTATCTCTTCCTGTCTTCTGCATCTTCCTCTGCCACACCAGCCACCTGCATGTCCTCTCTCACCACATCCATAAACCTCCTCTTTGGCCTTCCTCTTTTCCTCTTCCCTGGCAGTTCCATAATCAGCATCATTCTCTCAATATACCCAGCATCTCTCCTCCACACGTCTAAACCATCTAAATCTCGCCTTTGTTTCCAAACCGTCCAACCTGAGCTGTCCCTCTAATATAGCTGGTCTCACTACCATCTTGTAAACCTTCCCTTTCACTCTTGCTGGTATCCTTCTGTCACAAATCACTCCTGACACTCTTCTCCACCCACTCCACCCTCCCTACACTGTCTTCATCACCTCTCTTCCACACTCCCCTTTACTTTGAACAGTTGACCCCAAGTATTTAAACTCATCCACCTTCGTCACCTCTACTCCTTGCATCCTCACCATTCCACTGCCATCACTCTTGTTCATTCATATATATTCTGACTTGCTCCTACTGACTTTCATTCCTCTTCTCTCCAGTGCATACCTCCACCTCTCCAGGCTCTCCTAAACCTGCACTCTACTCTCGCTACAGATCACAATGTCATTCGCGAACATCATAGTCCATGGAGACTCCTGCCTGATCTCGTCCATCAAACTGTCCATCACCATTGCAAACAAGAAAGGGCTCAGAGCTGATCCTTGATGTAATCCCACCTACACCTTGAACCCATCTGTCTTTCCAACCGCACACCTCACCATTGTCACACTGCCCTCATGCATATCCTGCACCACTCCTACATACTTCTCTGCAACTCCCGCCTTCCTCATACAGTATCACACCTCCTCTCTCGGTATTGTATGCCAGCATACAGTGAATAGAGGTAAAAGTTATTGTAAAATGGCATCAGGGCTCCTTTGCTTACCTAGTGTATTTGTTGCAAAGTTCTTCTCTAAACCCTCCCCAGTTAGCTCTCTCTGGTTGACCATACACCCGGCATTGTTGATCTAGGGAATGTGACAAAGAAAAAAATTCAAGTACTACATATAATTTTGCGTGTTCTGGGAGCACCAATAGCATATATAAGAGGAGTGTTCTCTGACAAATACCTACCAGTACATGTAAATTGTTGTTTTGTGTGAACCGCTGGGCAAACTCCCAAACTTGTCTGGCACGGGACATGTCCACAACATGTACATGTACATTCTGAGGATCGATTGGAAATGAACAAGTTCAATGACGGCAAACCTCAGTACAAACAGACAACTATTCCTCTTTCTATCTGAAAGAACAGTCATGGTAAATCCACAGTGATGGACCTCAATCACATAAAATAAATGATTCGCTTCTGATTTTTTTCATCGCTTTTTTTCTAGACAGGTGTTTATCAAAACCTTAGCGTTGGATAAAGGAAATTTACACTTCTTAAATAAAAGCACACATTTTTAACTCATTAGGGGTCTTCAGAGCCGACCTGTTGTGCATCAAGCACATGAGTGGAAGGAGTGTCAGGAATGTCGGTGTGCTCACCTGATTTTTACTGTGTTCTATGATGTCGGTCTTCGCT
Organism: Lampris incognitus; assembly: GCF_029633865.1. Classification (NCBI taxonomy): domain Eukaryota; kingdom Metazoa; phylum Chordata; class Actinopteri; order Lampriformes; family Lampridae; genus Lampris; species Lampris incognitus. The sequence goes on along the minus strand of NC_079221.1, from coordinate 34,532,185 downwards.
GCTTCTGCCCTCTCCTTGTTTCGACACACCATGTGAACTGTTCCACCTTTAAACACAAGAATTCACGAGAGTGGACAGACCATTATTCAAGACATCTTTACCTTTCCTATCTGCGTTGCTTTATTGATTCCAAGACGGAAGCACGCTCTACTTCAGTCCACCGATCTTATAATACCATAGCCTGTTTCTTTTACTCAAAGTAACCAGGGGAAGAAAAAGTAAAGAACCAACATTAAACTGGTCATCCAAAACATTATAACTGAGGGAATTATGTCAAAGCAGCCTTCTTTGACTCTTCTGAGACCATTAACTATTACCTCCTATACTTTTTCAGCCTTTTTATTTTCCCTTGAAATTTTCCCTCTATAATTACATATTACATTTAACTTTATTTTTTGCTCATTGTATTTTTTTCATCTTTCTTTTAAGATGCTTATGCAAACCCGAATTAACATTTCAAGGTTATTGCTGCGTATGACAATTAACTAAAAAACGTGATTATACGGCCCTTATGAAACTCATTAAACATCTAGGTAACCTTGGCGGAACACTCAGATATTTCATATTTCTCATTTCTCACACCCACAACACACATACAAAATATAACAGTCTGAAAACATCACCCACCGTCCAAGACTCGGAATTAGAGACTCCAGATAAACGCTCACCTCTGCTGGCTATTTCCAGAGCTGCGGATTTCCCTATCCCACTGTTGCCACCTGTTATCATGAAGGACCGGCCACTCAGGTTCACATCCATGTCCCCAGGAGCAAAACGCGTTGCTGCAGCTTCATAGCCACTCCTGTTGGAGCAAGGTGCAGCAAAATAAGGCTATCATAACTGTGCTCAAATCCTTGCACAAATTACACTCAAGAATAATCTAAAATGGGTGAAATTAGCGCTGAGCAATAACTCAACTGTTATTGTTTATCGTCTTTCACTGGTGTTGTACTGGGATGAAAGTCAGATGTTTTCATATGGCAATTTATCTAACACGGTAAAGAACCATGGAGAAGAGTGCCGACTCTAGCATAAAGCAATGGCGGCTTCACATAACGTACAATTGTTTCAGACAACACTTTAATAGAGTTGTCTGACTGACGTTACATTTCACCACGCATAGGTGAATTAACACGACACAAACCATGGCATTTATAACCACGGTTTCCGCAACATATAAAAGCGACATAGTGTTAAACGGGAAAACAGCTTACTTTGTATACTCCTGAAGTCCTTTCATAAACCAAACGACATTCCTATAGATGGACATTTTTGAGGCAAACGGGTACAGTAACCACCCAGTTACAAGTTACACCCCCGGCTGACGGTCAGACCCACTTTACACAACAGCGTCTCTGCGTTTCGTAAGCGTGACTGTATTGTCGTAGGATGGGCGGGGTCAGGTTCGATCACGTGGCCGGAAAAGAACAAGTGACATTTAAACGCCTCTTGCGGCTTTACGTTAAGCGTTACAACGTCCACTCGGATTTTTCCGTCACTGGTCACGTTTCAGTCATCTCCCATTAACGTACCTTCCATCCGCTATCCGAACCGCTCACCCCGCTGTCAGGGTGGCGGGGATGCTGGAGATATGACGGCTGCTGTAATAGCCCCTCTTCAGCGGTCTGTAACCAAGACCGGTATAGAAAAATGAAAATGCGCTAACATTAAAAAGAAATTTGACTGCTGCCAGGCAAAGAAAATAATTTCTACACATTATATGGGTTGGTATAAACGCTTTTCAGATATATACACTTATACAAGTATATAGAGCGAAGTAGGCCTTCATCCACCGGCTTTAGCTTTTAAAACAGCGTAATAGTTGTTGAATGCGTCATAGCAGGCAATTTGGGATTGTACGGATAACCAGTTGGCATTCAAATAGTTCCCCATGTGAGGCACGACGTTCAGCTCGATATACCGAGTAAATATGCTTTCATACAATACATTTATTTAAATATAGAGACGCGACAACATTATATCCTATCAATAAATAGCTAGTCTAGCGCCACACACATTCATTGTCAGGATGGCCGAGTGGTCTAAGGCGCCAGACTCAAGGCAAACCGACCTTACCCGGTGAAGGGGTTTCTGGTCTCCGAATGGAGGCGTGGGTTCGAATCCCACTTCTGACATGATCTTTTGGCGTCAACTTCTTGGTGACAGAACAATCATTTTGTGTTCTTGGGAGGACAAAAATTTGATAACAATGATATGGTGACATTTTCAAGAAAATAGACTAATTTGCAATTTTTTTCCCTCATTGAATCTGATTGGAAGCTTACCTATATTCAACACTTCTCCCATGAATGAGACGACGAACTAGCAATGAAGCTATTTTCTGTCCTTACACAGTAAAACAAAAAAACAACTTTGAATAAAACACAATTACGTGACAGGTCGTTAAGGATCATTGATGTGACGTGGCAATGTACAGTACAACAGCGTGCTTAGATTTATTTTTGACGAGGATGATGTGTTAAAACTGTGATTAAACTACAGGATATATAATTATAAATACTATTGATAGATAGATATATAGTTTAGTATAGTCTTATATATCATTTGGTATTTGTAGGTACAGCGGATGCTCAGTGTTACAGGTATATTGCAGGGGATTGTTTCTGACACTTTATGTCTGTTGCAGAAAGAAACTGTTTTTATATCTGGTTGTTTTGGGGTACAGTGCTCTGTAGCGCCTACCAGAGGGGAGGAGTTGGAATAGGTTGTGACCAGGGTGTGATGGGTTTGCAACCTGCCCGTTTCCTGAGTCTGGAGAGGTATAAGTCCCGAATGGAGGGCATGTTGGCACCAATGATTTTCTCTGCAGATTTAACTGTCCATTGTAGTCTGTCCTTGTCCTATAGTTGAACTTCCTGAGCTGACAGTGAAAGAACATCCTCTACTGGGCCTTTTTGATGATTGTGTTGGACACCCACTTTAGGTCCTGGGAGATTGTGGATCTCAGAAACCTGAAGATTTCCATAGCAGACACAGTGCTGTTGAGTATGTTGATAGGGGCAGTGTTGGGGGTCTCTTTCTGATGTCCACTGTCATCTCCACAGTTTTTAGTGTGTTCAGCTCCAGGTTGTTATGGCTGCACCAGACGGCCAGCTGATCAACCTACCGTCTATATACAGACTCGTCACCATCCCCGATGACTGTTGTGTCTTCTGCAAACTTCAACAGACTGGTCTCCTGAGGTGCAGTCATTGGGATCCTTGGGGGGCCCCAAGTGCTGATTTTTCAGGTGCTGAATGTGATTTTCCCCAGTCTCACCAGCTGCCTCCTGTCTGTCAGGAAGTTTTTGATCCACTGACAGATGAGCTGGGTGAGTTTGGTGAGTAGGACTTCTGGGATGATGGTGTTGAACGCCGGTCTGAAGTCCACAAACAGGATCCTTGCATATGTCCCTGGGGAGTCAAGGTGTTGCAGGATGTAGTGCAGTCCCATGTTGACTGCATCTTCCACTGATCTGTTTGTACGGTAGGCAAACTGCAGGGGTTTCAGCAGGGGGCCTGTGATGTCCTTCAGGTGGGTCAACACCAGTCTCTCAAAGGACTTCATAACCACAGACGTCAGGGCGACCAAGGCCTGTAGTCATTTAATCCTGAGATACAGATACCGGGATGGGATGATGGTGGAGCGTTCGAAACAGGAGGGGACTTCACACAGCTTCAGTGAAGACGAGCCATGAAGTGTTGAAGATTCATGTGAAGATGAGGGCCAGCTGGTCTGCGCAGACTTTCAAGCAGGATGGTGACACTCTGTGCGGGCCTGATGCCTTCCTGATCTTCTGTCTCTGGAGGAGCTGATACACATCCTCTTCACAGACTGTCAGTGTCAGTGGGGAGTCAGGGGGAAGAGGACGGGTGATGGCAGGGGGAGCATTTGGTTGTGTGATGTCTGCGTTGGAGCAGGTGAGGGGTGTGAAAGTGAGCTGATCAAACCTGCAGTAAAACACATTCAAGTCATCAGCTGGTGAAGTTCTCTACAGTGTGGGGAGAAAGTTTCCTGTAGTTGGTGATGTCCTGCAGGCCTCTCCAAGCGGGTGCAGGATCATTAGCTGAAAACCAGCTTTTCAGTATAGCCCTTTTTGGCTACTCTGATCTCCTTTGTCAGTGTGCCATGAACTGCACAATTATGTTTCTTGTTTGTAATATTCATTTTTGATGCAAATAACTTGTTTTGGTTTAAAGAATATGTTCATTAAAATATGCCACCTCCAGCTCCTAAAATTTAGGGGCTAGAGGTGGCAGAGTTGAAGATGCTAAGATTTTCACTGGGAGTGACAAAGAAGGACAGGATTAGGAATGATTATATTAGAGGGACCGCTCAAGTTGCACGGTTTGGAGACAAAGCAAGAGAGGCAAGATTGAGATGGCTTGGACATGTGTGGAGGAGAGATGCTGGGTATATTGGGAGAAGGACGCTGAATATGGAGCTGCCAGGGAAGAGGAAAAGAAGAAGGCCAAAGAGGAGGTTTATGGATGTGGCGAGGGAAGACATGCAGGTGGCTGGTGTGACAGAGGAAGATGCAGAAGACAGGAAGAAATGGAAACGGATGATCTGCTGTGGCGAGCCCTAACGGGAGCAGCCGAAAGTAGTAGTGGTAGTAGTAGTAGTAGTTTATTAAAATATAGACAATCCTTCTTTAAAATATATTTGAGTTTAAGAAACTGTTAATGGTTTATTTGGTAAGAAAATGTGTTAATTGTATTTTTTAAACGCAATTATCAAGCCTAGTGGGAGGGGCTACATTGGGCCCTGGTGGAGTCAGTCTTGGCTTGGTTATAGAGAAGGTAAGATCTAATGATTTTTCGGATTGCTTTTTCGATTGTATTTTTTTGAAGTCACAGAAGGTTGAATCAGTTCATCTGGACACAACGTCGAGATGAACTTATTAAACTTTCTGTGGTTTCCTTACCTGGATTATTGAGCATGCATAAAAATATCTTTTAAAGATATTGGAGTTATTGAGGGGCTCCCTTTTGTAAGATCAGAATCAGAATCAAGTTTATTGGCCATATAGGTTTGCACATACATGGCATTTGACTCTGGTTTCGTGGCTCTTTCAGTGTACTTAACATAGAATAACAACACTATAACACGACAATCTTCAGATATATACACAAGGATTGACTGATACATGTGAAATAAGAGGTGATAAGGTGCAGTGGTGCAGAGAATATGTCAGAGATGCTGAAATAGATGTTAGCAGGTTACTTACATACATGACAGCACTCTTTTTAAGAGTTAAATGTGATGTCATGCTGCACATCATATCTTGAGCAGACTCTGAGCAGTTGCTGTAAGCCAGCGCTATAAGGAGACAGGATGACTAAGTCGCCAGCGTACATCAGATGGTTAATAAGACTACCCCCCCAATAAGACTACCCCCCCATGAGTCTTGTACTCTTTTAACTTTTTGGAAAGATCATCCATATACAAACTGAAGAGAACAGGTGACAGTATTCCACCTTGTCGGACCCCATTGGTCACTGGGAAGGGTGCAGATATATGCTTACCCCATCTGGTTTGATTTGAATACCAAAAAATGCAAGATCCTTATTAAATAAGAGGGGGCCCCTTGTTCTTGTAGTTTAACAGACAATTTACCATGATTAACTCGGTCAAAAGCGTTTGACGCATCCAGAAAACACATAAATACTGTAGTGCTGTGGAACAGGTCGTATGACCAGGGTGTGATGGGTCTGCAGTGATGTTGCCTGCCCATTTCCTGTCTCTGGAGGTGTGTAAGTCCTGCATGGTGGGCAGGTTGGCACCATTGATTTTCTCTGCAGGAAAAAACAAAACAAAACCTGTTTGTCCAGTGGACAGTTGGAGGCTGAAAAGTTCTTCCCTGCTGTATGTGATCAGTGAGTGGGCCCTGGAAACTACACAATTCAACAAAAACAGAACAAGTACAAGAGAGCGCAGAACCGAGGCTGCCGCCTGTGGCGCCATCTTGATGACGTTTATATAATTTGTATTATATTTATAATATAACATTATATTATTATATAAATATTGTAATATTTTGTAATCTTGTTTAAAGAGTATTTTGTTTTCCTATTTTTCATCATTTTACACTTTTTTTGTAGATATTCTCACTGTCTGCATCTTGGAAGGCTGGCATAATAGATCACACCATCATTATATTTTCCTACTACTTTTTTTGTACTTTTTATCCCCCCCCACCCAATTTTGAGGCGTTTTAAATAAAATTTTGTAACAATTAAAAGTCCATGTAGCGCAACTAGATGTCAGGTTTGTCAGGATGGCCGAGCGGTCTAAGGCGCCAGACTCAAGGTGACGAACCTTCCTGGTTAAAAGGGTATTCTGGTCTCCGAATGGAGGCGTGGGTTCGAATCCCACTTCTGACAACAGTTTTTCTTTTTCACAATGCGATATTATGTGCAAAAAAAAAAAACCTCCGTGTGTATGTGAGCTGTGTGAGCATATAAAAGAGCTATCCAACGTCGAATAAGAAGACTTAACGTATATAATAGCTTAAATTGTTGCCGGAACGGCAGAACGTCATGTACCGTTTATAAAATAGCATCTCAGCTGCCGTTCATATTACCCGATTGATTGTGCTACACAGACACATCTATTCACCATTTAGGGAGATACAAACAACTCATAGAAATATCCCATCAACCAATTAATGATCTATAAAATTAATATCCGATAAATGTGCCGCAACTTGTGTTGCAAAATCACGTTTGATATTTGAAGTTGCGTTTTCACTGCCGGCGATGATTTGAACGGACAATTTGTCATCTTTCAGTTCAAGGAATTCAATAAAGATATTAACAGTTCATGTCGGAGTAGTGCTTGGTAGTGTGTCTATGGGTGCGTGTGTGTCACTAAATGGGTGTGATAAAGACTGCACGGTATATTACAAAGCACTAACTCCCGGGGTATTACAACGACCCGGTGCTACACAGCATTTTGTGTATCGAGGGACAAACGATTTGGATATTCATATATGATTTGTACTTTAATATCATGTTTCTCCTTCCGCCATTTTTGCTCGTTGTACATGCAGAATCGCTCGGTCGGCTTTTTCGGAACTTTCCAGGCTCATAGGGGTCGGTGGACACCAAACGGAGAGTCAATACATATGGGGCTGGTCAGACCAGCTGACTAGCGCCACCATCAGGGTAAAATCTGCACTTTTCACATAGCTCTACCTCCCGTACCGTACCGTAGGTCCTACTTGCCTGGGGTTTGATTAGTTGTTTATTCCCCTCATTAACTTCCGCCCAGCCCCGTAATACGTAATATGTCACGCGGAGGGGAAGTGGGAGGGGCAGGGGTGCGGGAGATAAATACAACGCGCACGCCCTCATAACACGTTCAGTCCAGACTATCGTGGATCGACCGCCAGTTGTAGATTTGGCGCTATACTGCTTTTTATGAATTGAGCACGCATAAAGACACTTTTTACAAATGATCAGAAATACCTGCAGACGTATTTCAATAAGGCGAAGGCGTCTCCTGCGGACAACTGCAACACGTCGGCACTTGGTAATTAGCTGCATCACTTTCTGACTTACAAATGTCTGTTTGTGATCTGTATCGTGATTATCATAACTATTAAATTGCTATGGGTTTATGATATCTTGCATAACAACGATTTCCCATGCATTTACAGATAATGTTGGAAATTAAAAAAAATCACACAAGCTGAACAGTACAACAATCTAAGTAAATATTAACTGGAATTAGTTATATGACTTTTTTTTGCCAGTAAAATATGAAGCTATCAATGAGATTTTCTTAAACTAGGCAAGTGAACCTATACACATGTAAGCCCACCTATACAGAACTGTAGGATATATTAGAAAAACTCAAAAGCATGTTAGATAGTGAAGTTTTTCAAGCTGGAGTCAATTCAAGTCATGTATGCCTGACAACTGTACATTAAAAACATTGTATACTACAGACGAAATTAGCATAAGATGCATACAGTGATATAAATGAAAACTCACTGCCAGACCAGTGTGGAAGCATTGTGTTCCCCTGTAAAAACGGCCTCATACTTCTCAACTATATGAGGCGCTCTGTCTCCTCTTCAGATCCGATCACAACATGAAAACAATCATATTAAATTGTTTCATCAAGCCACACAAAATCAACACAGGCATAGCAAATGAGTTGATGCAAATGTAACGTTTGCGAGTAACGTGAGTTAAATAGGCTGCATAGGGCTATAAAAGTTGTAGTTTGTCAAGCGAAAACTCAACGTTTATTTGTGTACATCACCGCCACTGTTTGACTGAAGGTCTTCAAACCTACACTCAATGATGTCTCTATCCACGCCCAAATGACTGTACCGTAATCTGTGATGTCAGCCATATTGGATTTCCGCCATACTGGATGAAGTGGAAAACATACTTTTTCTATCTCTGCCTATGCCCTTTGACCTATTTAGACCAAACTTCCTTTGTTTTATCCATTGGACACTGCTTATTAGACGGTATCAAAACACTTGGGAAATTCCAAACTATATGGCCGTCACATGCAAAACCATATGAATGTCAACCACCACCTCAAGGAAGTAGGGAAATCTAAACAGCTTGTCCAATTGTCATAAAACGTTATGTGCAAGTACAATAGGCTCCGAGGCCATTGTTACACTTCTAACTTGCATATTATGCCAAGTAGAACCGAATTAAATCATACACACACTGAGAGCCACGTTTCACATTACTTCACTTTACTCCATATTTATTCTTCCTCCGCGTTCCGCATCAAAGCGCGACGTAATGACGTAATCAATACACGACATCCCCCCCTTACTTGGATTAGAACTCTAATGTCTCCTTTACATAAACAACAGGTCACTCGAACAACATAACCATATATCTGAATGTTAATAACATATTCTCTCACAGAATAAACATTCCTGCCCCCTAGCGTTGTGTATTAATTTTCTCTATTACCATACAAATGAACATATGCATTCTCACATTGAATTCACTTCATAACAAACCTGTGAATCTCTGGGGCATCTTTATATCTCGGCGAGGTCTCTCTGTCTGTGCTGTCAGTGGTCGGCATGGGGATGACCCCTGACTGGGTGTCTCTGGTGTGGACCTCTCTGTGTGTTCAAGTCCCTGGTTTTCATTCTCACTCAGTGTTGTCTGTGTTTCTTTTCCAGCAGGTGATGACGTCAGCTCAGCTGGTGTGTACCTTTTGACATGGGTTGTGTTTCTGGAGTACTGAGCTCCTGTGGGTGACTCGGCTACCACATTGTTACTGTTCTTACCGATTACCGTGTGTGGTGTCTGGTTGAAAGTTGTCGTGAACTTATCTGCCTTGTCCTGTTTCAAAAGGACTTCATCTCCTACTTGTACTTGGGATAGTTTGGCTCCGCGTCGGTCGTCGGCGTATATTTTGGACTTCCCCTTTCGCTCTGCATCAGTGTCTCGTGCCTCCAGGTCACTCCTAGGTGTACTGATGTCCGGCAGCTTTCCTCTCAGCTTTCTGCTGAACAAGAGTTCGGCTGGGCTCTTGCCCGTGGTGGAGTGGTCTATGGATCTGTAGATGGTGACGTACCTCCGGAGTTCCTTCTCCAAGTCCAGTCCCTCCGCCTGTGCGATGCGTATCCGTTTCATGATCGACGCGTTTTGCCTCTCCACTTCTCCATTTGCTTGTGCCCATTTAGGCGTGGTTTTCACGTGCTGTATGCCGTTGTCTTGACAGAACTCCTGGAACTGTGATGACAAGAACTGTGGTCCACAGTCGGACCTGATAGAGACAGGTAGACCGTGGCGGCTGAATATGTTCTCTAGACCAGTGGTTCTCAACCTTTTTGGGGTCCTGGACCCCCTGCGTATTTTTGATCTACCCTGAGGACCCCTCCACCTGATCTTGGGGGAGGGGGGTTGCAATTTGATAGAAACAGTAGAAACTGCATTTTAAATTGCATTATAGTATTTATTCACTCTTTGGGGCAAAAATAAGAGCTCTCAGTTGTAACTTAGATATAGTTAACAAAACAGAATTCTTATGCAGTAACTTTCAGATATATGTAACAAAACAGAATATGTATTCAGTAACTTTCAGATATATGTAACAACAGAATTTTTATGCAGTAACTTTTAACAATGCAAACGGGAGCGAGATCTCTTATTAAAATACAATAAATTACACTTGTGAAACAGATGTAATTAGAGAAAAAAGTCCCGTTACCCTTTATAGTTTAGGTAGATAAAGGTCTCAGTCACATTTGAGTAAAATAATCCTATTTCTATAAATGTCATATGATCTTTTTTTTTTAAAGATATTTTATTTTCACGGACCCCTTGCAATTACACCACGGACCACTAGGGGTCCGCGGACCCCCGGTTGAGAAACACTGCTCTAGACGGTCTATCACTTTGTCTGTCGTGGTGGATCGCATGATCTCGTACTCATAATATCTGCTGTAGTAGTCTACAACTACTAAGATAGAATGTCCTGTTGGTAACAGACCTAACAAATGCGTGGCAATATCCTGTCATGGTCCATCAGGGAGAGCTGTGGGCCGCAATGGCTCTGGTACGTCGGGCCGCGCCACTAGTTGGCACCCGTGACATGACTTAACATATTTCTCTGTTGCCCCGTACATCCCTGGCCACCACACGTTTCCCCTGAGATACTGTTTTGTCCCTACAATACCTAAATGTCCTTCATGAGCTAACGCTAGAAATCTGTTCTGTAGGCTCTGCGGTAGAACAATTCTCGTTCCTCTTAACACTAACTGTCCTATAGTGCATAGTTCCTTTGCAATAGGCGCATAGGCTGAACACTTCTCAAACCGGCCACTCTGTATCGCTTTCCTTACCTCATTCAGTTCTTCATCCTCTGCAGAGGCTCTCTCCACCTCTTTTGTAGTCAGCACCCTGGGTGTCACTTGCACTGCCACAAACCGCACCTATTCTTCCGCTCCATGTGCGTGTGTCGTCTTCTTTGCAGTGTCCCCCAGGAGACGAGACAGAGGATCAGCAATGTTGTATTTTCCAGATATGTGTATCACTTGAAAGTCATAAGGTTGGAGACGGAGCACCCAACGCTCGATGCGGGCGCACGGTTTTGATCTGGGACTGTAGATCACCTCCAGAGCCTTATGATCCGTTATCAGATCGAACCTCTTGCTGTATGGGTGTAGGCATTTACATGCCCAAACCAGTGCCAGGGCCTCGTGCTCCGTTTGAGAATATCTCCTTTCACAGTCTGTCAGGCTCCTGCTCACATAACATATAGGCACCATAACTCCCTGCTGTTCCTGTACCAGAACTGCTCCTATGCCTATCGGCCCTGCATCAACTATCACTTTTGTGGGGGCATCTTTATCAAAGTATGCCAGTGTGCCCGCCTCAGCTAACTTATTTTTCAATTGTCTCAAATGCCTGTTTCTGCTCTGGGCCAAAGACAAATGGCACATCCTTTTTGGTCAGTCTCCGCAGCAGCTCTGAGATGGCGGCGAACTGGGATATGAATCTACTACTGTACCCAGCCAAACCCAGGAAACTGCGGACCTCTGATCCGTTCTCCGGCTCACGTGCTTCGGCCAGTGCTCTCACTCTCTCGCTTGTGGGCCCTATCCCCTTCTCTGATAGTAACATGCCCATGAACACGAGTTTTTCCATCTCAAACTGACACTTCTCACCATTTAAGGTCAAGCCGCATCTCTCAAGTCTCTCCAGTACAGCGTGTAGTCGCTGGTCATGTGTCTCACGATCCGGTGCGTGGACGATGATGTCATCGGATATGTTTGCAACTCCTTCGATGCCAGCCAGTGCCGTTGCCACTTCATGTTGGTACTGCTCACTCGCAGATGAGACTCCAAATATGAGCCTTTTGTAGCGGTATGTTCCATTGCGCACGGCGAATGTTGTTATGGCTCTTGACTCTGGTGTGAGCTCCATTTGATGGTAGCCCCAATTTAGATCCGAGTTTACTAAACACAACTGAACCGTTCATGTCATGTAATAGTTCATCTACTGTTGGGATTGGATATCTTCCCCGGATGATAGCCCTGTTTGCTATTGTCATATCTAGGCATAGTCTGATGTCAGTATCTTTTGCTTTGGGAACTACTACAACTGGGTTTACCCACAGTGTTGGGTCCTCAACCTTTTCGATAATGTCCATGCTTAGGAGCTCCTCTATCTTCTTGTCGACTGCCTCCCTCAGATGGAACGGGACTGGTCTCAGTGGTTGTGCTACGGGTTCCACGTTGTTGTCGATGTGCAGACTGATCTGTTTGGTATTGAGCTTACCAACCCATGTGAAGAGCTTTGGGTACTTCCTCTTTACCTCTGCCCTGATATCAGTCACCGCTGCTACATCTACACCCACTTTTAGCACACCTAGCTCAATAGCTGCCTCTCTCCCTAGTAGTGGTATTCCCTGACCCGCTACTACTGTGAACTCTGCTTGGGTTTCCCTTTTCCCTATCTTCACCTCACATGTGAACACTCCCTTCACTGGCAGTGGTTCCTTTGACGAGTATGTATACAGCTTTTTGTCTGAAGTGGAGGACTAACACTTAATTTTTTCTCTCTTTAGTCCTTCCCATGTGTTTTCATCTACTATATTGGTCGTAGCCCCTGAGTCAGTTAACATTACTAGGTCTACACCACCCACATTAAATGTTAATCTATCAATATTGCTACTGTCACGTACTACAAATGCATAATCATTATCCTGTTGCTCTTCCTTTTCTGAGTCTACATATTTCACTGACTGTTTGCCACCTTTAGATTTGCACATTTTCGCATAGTGGTCTTTACCACCGCACTTCCTGCAGGTTTGCCCGCGTGCTGGACATGTTTCATCTTTTGCAAAGTGGTCTCCGTGCCCACAACGATAGCACACTTTCTCTTTCCCCTTTCCGTCCCCTTCACGTTTTCGGCTCTTCTTGGCCCATTTCCCTTTGGATACCTGGTTCACAGTCTCAGTTTCCTTTGCGTCCGTGTTACTCACTCTCATTGCTGCCATCTGTTGTTCTACTCTTTCACACTGCGCAGCAATCTCTAGCGCTCTCGCCAGAGTCAGTCCCGAACCCTCCTCAAGCAGCTTTCTCCGCACATATTCTAACGTGCATTTACTCAGCACCGCATCCCTGAGCTGGTTAGACATATCCGCCCCAAAACCACAGTCTTTAGCTGTCTGGCGCAAACGTGTTACAAACTGTTGTACAGTCTCGCCATTGTTCTGTCACAATTGGTAGCAAGTCTGGCGCGCGAACGCGGTATTCACCTGAGGCACGAAATAGTTATTCAGTGCATCCACTGCTTTGGCCTAATCTTCAGGACTTCCCGTGTCGTCAAGGGTAGAGAAACCGTCCTGCACATCTGTCCCTGCGTGATGCAAAAGTAATGCTCTTCTCCTAATCTTTGTACTTGCGCGGACATTGTCCGTCATTATCAGACCTTTACCATCTGCGAACAACCCGAAAGCCGTTAGCCATCTACTCCAACGAGGACCTAGCGTAGCAGGCTCGTTGTAGCAATCAAACTTTGGCACGTTGGTGTTCTCCATCTCGCGGACGAACTAAACTCACTTTCCAGATTTAACTATTCGAATTTAGTATCCTCGTAGCCACTGTTACACTTCTAACTTGCATATTATGCCAAGTAGAACCGAATTAAATCATACGCACACCGAGAGCCACGTTTCACATTACTTCACTTTACTCCATATTTATTCTTCCTCCGCGTTCCGCATCAAAGCGCGACGTAATGACGTAATCAATACACGACAGCCATGTCTACTTGGGTTTTTTTTCTGCCATGTCTACTTGTTAATGTCCAGTCCGCGGTGGTGTAGCGGTCTAAGCATTGGCTTTGTGTCGATGCAGTTGCCCACTGGGGACTGGGGTTCGCGCCCTGGTCTCGTCAGATCCGACTATGGCCGGACTCGATGAAGCAGCAATAATTGACAACGCTGTCTTCGGGAGGGGGGGCGGAGTCGGCTTGTGTTCGTCACGTGAATGCGTCTCTGTGTGTGTCGGAAAAAACAGTGGTTCGGCCTGGAGTCGCCTTGTCACGAAAGTGGGGAGGCGGTCTCCTTCGAGACTGCCGGCCGGAGAGATGCAGTTGGCGAACGCATGCAGTACGAGGGTGGGTGTTTGAATTAAAATAGGGATCGATTGGCCACTAAATTGGGAGAAAAAAGGGAAAAATCAAAAATAAATTTATAATACTTGTTAATGTCCAACCCTCAAATTAGTATTTCATTTTGACTTTCTTTTGGGTTGTTAATGCAATTTCGACCAAATGTAGGGTTTCTCACAATCCTCGCCGGTAGATGGCACTGTTATCCACATTATCTGCTTTTGCCAGAAGAGTTTGATTAGTCCTAAGTTACATTCACTTTACTAATTCAGATTTCATGACATTTCAGTTACTGCTTACACATTAAATTATATTTTGACAGTTTTTAGAATATACTTACTCATTGGAAAAGGTGACAAATATTTAAGCTAGAATGCCAGTATTGTAGAAAAGACATATTTAAGGTGTCTGTGAATGTTCTCATTCATCCAGGTCATGGTTTTCCAAAGGAGTTGAATCAAGTGCAACTGGACTTGGTATATATCCGTGAAGACGTTTCGCCTCTTGGATGAGAGGCGAAACGTCTTCACGGATATATACCAAGTCCAATTGCACTTGATTCAACTCCTTTGGATAAATATTTAAGGTGTATGCCACTGCTGATAGTTCATTCACTATGATTATAAGCATAATTTACATTGGGGTTGATGGGGACGTGATTCCTACACCGAATAACACACGTGTATCTCAAGTTATTGGTGGATTTATAATGCATTCTAGAAGAGTTTGTATTGCACAATGAGCACAAACAGGTCTTTTTATTAACTGTTTGGCTTTACATTGCTTTAGCATTAATCTACAACAGTAACAGTAGTACAATAGATTGTTGCAAGGGAATATTCAAGCGACGACAAAATACATTTTAAATAAGTTTTTAATTTGACTACATTAAAGGTGACAATCACGACCTTAGAGGAACACATGAGAAAAGTGTGTATAGTCTCATATTTAAGTATACCATGCCATTGTCTATTTTCTCTCTGTGAAGTAAACGCTTTACCAAGCCACGTTATGTGTTCGGTAGAAAGTGTGATTTACTTTATTTACAACCAGTCAAGGTGAAGGCTGGCACATCTCCTTTGAGGCTTGTGCTATCAGTCTATGAGCTGAGAGGTTAATCAGAAAAGATAACGTGATTGGAGGGTAATGCTAATCAATTGATTTGCACCCACAGCTCCATAGCAGT
Source organism: Lampris incognitus (assembly GCF_029633865.1). Taxonomy (NCBI): domain Eukaryota; kingdom Metazoa; phylum Chordata; class Actinopteri; order Lampriformes; family Lampridae; genus Lampris; species Lampris incognitus. The sequence goes on along the minus strand of NC_079221.1, from coordinate 34,516,882 downwards.
CCAAACTGACGCTAGTGACATGCAAGACAGAGGACTGTGTTGTCGTTCACCATAGGGGACATAGTCAGATGTCGCACTTCAGTGTGGACGACGTGAATAAATGACATGAATAGCAACCCCCCCCTTAAAAACCCCATTCAAATGGCTTCCTGCTCCTAAGCTTTTTGTCTTACTTTAACCAAACTTTATGTTTCTGAGTCTTTTACAACTGCAGTTCTCTGATTATCAGAAACATTTTCAGTAGGCCGCACGAAAAGGTCACCGGAGGTCAAAGTTGTCTATGACCTTCACCCGCTCTTTGCTGCTTGCAGCTTTTGTCCCAGTTTCATGCGGTCTTTATTTAACGGGAGGCAGCGCCCCCTACGGGTCAGAAGGGCGAACATGCCGATAGGGCGAGAGAGAACGTGAAAACCCACGCCCTCTAGTGGTTGCGTTCCTACCGGAGAAGACTCCGTTCATTTCTCCTTTGACCAACATCGGAAACGTGAGCAAGTCAAATTGTCAGCTTTATTTGTATAGCCCATTATCAAAAATTACAAATTTGCCTCAGTGGGCTTTACAGCAATACGAGAGAGGTCCTCAGACCCTCTCTCTCTCTCTCTCTCTCTCTAAAAAAAAAAGAAAAAAGAAAGTGATTCTAAATCCATAACAGTACAGTTATTTAAATTGCTTTTTGGGACGTACACAGCAATGAACTATTATATGCTGAAAAAGAAGGACTCAAAAATCGTTGTGAAAAGTTTATTTTGACTGTAATTGCACGACGATCACCAGAACCAATAAAGACTGACTCAGGTCATATCTATGTGGAATCTCGACGGTATGTCTAAATGGCAACCTTAGATGTGCGAAACCCTCGTGGGATTTTTAATCTAACCATAACCTAACCTCTACCAAACCTTAATTTTAACAGACCGCTCGTGAAACGCTACCGTGGTGAATCAAGTGCGCATGTGCGAGAGTGTGCGAGAGTTTTGCAGGAAACCATCTAGACACGTATGGCATTTTTTGCCCTCTCGACACGAGCCACTTTCTGACTGACTTTCTTAATTGGTCTATTTTCCAAGAACTCCCCGTTGGCCTTAATAGAAAAATGACACTCGTTGCAAAGAATTAACTTTCACTTGTGTTTCTATTATTGTTTTTTTTTCAAAAATTATCTTTATGTATTTATTTATTTTTTCTCAAAGAGCTATAAAATACCCCCAGAAGTGAAACCACTTGAACCACCAGAGGAATCATCATCCAATTTCCTTTATGTATGTGTTAATGTCCCTTTTAACCTATTAACATTACAAAAACTTACGTTGAGAGACTATTGGTCATATTCAGAAAGAAACAATGTATCACTTAATTCCACATTCAGTTAGGCAATATTAGTACATTTCAGTGAAGCCATATTACCCAAGCAGTTTTTTATTATCAACAGTTCTTGGATATTTAGTATGATGAAGATTGTGGGACAAAGACACAACAGATAGTGATATGTAATTTTTAAAATGATAGTTTTAGAAATAGAAATTGAGATAATTAAGTCCCTACAGCAACTGGAAGATCTCTTCCTATGCGTGTGAAATATAATCGAAATATCTTTCTCAGTTTCTAAATCAATCATTCAGTATCTTTTGACTCGGTGTTACCGCTTTTCCAGCAAGTTGCTAACGATCCTGCCATAGTCTTCATATGGTGGATGTCTTGTTTTGTACAGCACACTTGACATCATATGCTCCTGATAGAGATGACTCTCTAAACTGTTTCTTCATCCTGTCCATCTCTAGTGGACATAAAATCATCTAGGATTATGGTGGACTATATACACACAGATTAGCCAAAACATTAAAACCACCTGCCTAACACTGTGTAGGTCTCCTTCGTGCCACCAAAACAGCTCTGACTCGTTGAAACATGGACTCCACAAGACCTCTGAAGGTGTCCTCTGGTAACTGGCACCAAGATGTTAGCAGCAGATCCTTTAAGTCCTGTAAATTGTGAGGTGGGGCCTCCATGGATTGGACTTGTTTTTTCAGCACATCCCACAGACACACGGTCAAATTGAGATCTGGGGGAATTTGGAGGCCAAGGCAACACCTTGAACTCTTTGTCATGTTCCTCAAACCATTCCTGAACAATTTTTTTTTGCAGTGTGGCAGGGCGCATTATCCTGCTGAAAGAGGCCACTGCCATCAGAGAATACCATTGCCATGAAGGGGTGTACTTAGTCTGCACCAATATTTAGGTAGGTAGCATGTGTAAAAGTAACATCCACATGAATGCCAGGACCCAAGCTTTCCCAGCAGAACATTGCCCAGAGCATCACACTGTCTGCACATGCTTGCCTTCCTCCTTTGATGCATTCTTGGCCATTTCTTCCCCAGGTAAACATCACACACGCACTGGCCGTTCACATGATGTAAATGAAAATGTGATTCATCAGGCCAGGCCACCTTCTTCCATTGCTCCATGGTCCAGTTCTGGTGCTCTTGTGCCCATTGTAGGTGCTTTCAGTGGTGGACAGGGGTTATCATGGACATTCTGACTGGTCTGTGGCTGCACAGCCCTATACACAGCAAGCTGTGATGCACTGTGTGTTCTGACACCTGTCTATCATAGCCAGCATTCACTTTTTCAGCAGTTTGAGCTACAGTAGCTCTTCTGTGGGATCAGACTAGACAGGCTAGCCTTCACTCCCCATGTGCATCAGTGAGTTTGGGGTGCCCATGACCCTGTCACTGGTTCGGGAGTTGTACTTCCTTGGGCCACTTTTGGTAGGTACTGACCACTGTATAGTGGGAACACTCCACAAGACCTGCCGTTTTGGAGATGCTCTGACCCAGTCATCTAGCCATCACAATTTGGCCCTTGTCAAAGTCACTCAGATCCTTACGCTTGCCCATTTTTCCTGCTTCCAACACATCAACTTCCAGAACGGCATATTCACTTGCTGCCTAATATATCCCACCCCTTGACAGGTGCCATTTTAACGAGATAATCAATGTTATTCACTCACCTGACAGTGGTTTTAATGTTTTGGCTGATCTGTGTGTGCGTTTGTGTGTATGTGTGTGTGTGTGTGTGTGTGTGTGTATATATATATAGATATACACTACCGTTCAAAAGTTTGGGATCACCCAAACAATTTTGTGTTTTCCATGAAAAGTCACACTTATTCACCACCATATGTTGTGAAATGAATAGAAAATAGAGTCAAGACATTGACAAGGTTAGAAATAATGATTTGTATTTGAAATAAGATTTTTTTTACATCAAACTTTGCTTTCGTCAAAGAATCCTCCATTTGCAGCAATTACAGCATTGCAGACCTTTGGCATTCTAGCTGTTAATTTGTTGAGGTAATCTGGAGAAATTGCACCCCACGCTTCCAGAAGCAGCTCCCACAAGTTGGATTGGTTGGATGGGCACTTCTTTGAGCAGATTGAGTTTCTGGAGCATCACATTTGTGGGGTCAATTAAACGCTCAAAATGGCCAGAAAAAGAGAACTTTCATCTGAAACTCGACAGTCTATTCTTGTTCTTAGAAATGAAGGCTATTCCATGCCAGAAATTGCTAAGAAATTGAAGATTTCCTACACCGGCGTGTACTACTCCCTTCAGAGGACAGCACAAACAGGCTCTAACAGGTACTATTTAATGAAGATGCCAGTTGGGGACCTGTGAGGCGTCTGTTTCTCAAACTAGAGACTCTAATGTACTTATCTTCTTGCTCAGTTGTGCAACGCGGCCTCCCACTTCTTTTTCTACTCTGGTTAGAGCCTGTTTGTGCTGTCCTCTGAAGGGAGTAGTACACACCGGTGTAGGAAATCTTCAATTTCTTAGCAATTTCTCGCATGGAATAGCCTTCATTTCTAAGAACAAGAATAGACTGTCGAGTTTCAGATGAAAGTTCTCTTTTTCTGGCCATTTTGAGCGTTTAATTGACCCCACAAATGTGATGCTCCAGAAACTCAATCTGCTCAAAGAAGTGCCCATCCAACCAATCCAACTTGTGGGAGCTGCTTCTGGAAGCGTGGGGTGCAATTTCTCCAGATTACCTCAACAAATTAACAGCTAGAATGCCAAAGGTCTGCAATGCTGTAATTGCTGCAAATGGAGGATTCTTTGACGAAAGCAAAGTTTGATGTAAAAAAAATCTTATTTCAAATACAAATCATTATTTCTAACCTTGTCAATGTCTTGACTCTATTTTCTATTCATTTCACAACATATGGTGGTGAATAAGTGTGACTTTTCATGGAAAACACGAAATTGTTTGGGTGATCCCAAACTTTTGAACGGTAGTGTATATATATATAATGAACACCAACTCTCGTGCTAATCATACAATCTTAAATCAACAACAACAGGAATATAGAAATAAATGTCAACTACCAATAAATCTAACAACAAGGTACACACAATAATGCTTTTTCCACCATATCCTTATTCATATGTGACACCAGTAATTCTTGATATTGATTGTCAATTGTTCCCAACCTTGCGTTGCCAGCATATTGAAAGCAAACAAGGAACGGCTGACAACATGAGAGTTAATTTATTCTACATTAGGATTTTTTTCTATGTTCTTGTGCAAACATCTTTACCATTGATGCACTCTTAAATAATAGCATGTACAGATTTACCATTCCTCTCTTCAATTCCAGGTGGCATATCTAAACCACCACTTTACAATGACACATAAAACAATTACAAGTTAAACTGTCAAAAATGGACCCCGGGGGTCTCCGTTGTCTCCTCCCTCCTAGAAGAGACCCTTCTCTTTCTTCAGATTTTGTTGCTTCCAGAGTGGCATTGAGTAGAAGTCGAGCCGTGAAACGCCCAGGACTCGAGTGAAGTCTTCGTCTGATAGATAGTCCTATAAAACAGGGAGCAAGATAAAAAGAACAACTTTAAATTTACAAGTCTCACCTGACACTTTACCCAGCAAACTGCTGGCTTAATCTAATTTTATAGTTTTGTGTGCAGCTTATGCTGACAGCTCACGTGAGCACATTTTAATTTGTGTGCTGTTAATAAGCAATGAGGTACACAAGACACATTCTTCACATCATAAGGCCACAGAGAGTCAACGGACACCTGATTTAAAATAACACAAATATGGAATGATCCGAAAAAATTAAAAGAGAAAATCTTAATGTGAGAGGCTTATATGCCCTTTACTCTTGTTTCTAGGTGTTTCTGTGTCCACATGCTTCGATTAACAGACAACTGAGAAAACCAAACGAACAGGGAATTTGATGAAAGGCTTTTTATTTCCTGGTCACCTCTTTCCTTGTTGGATCAATCGTGTCTGGCAGGTCATCAGACAGGTTATTGAGCAGCTTATCAGCAGGGAGGATGGGTAGCACTGAGGGAGTAGGGATCCCCATTGTTGTAGTGGTCTGGACAGAGTTCTTGTTCTTATCCTGTAGGCAGACACGCAAAGTCGAGATTCAGCAAGTCGTAAGGGAATGGGAATCAACCAACCAACCAACCAACCAATCAATCAATCAATCAATCAATCTTTATATAGCACATTCCATACAGTGGCTGTAAGCCCAATGTGCTACACATGACCGAAATACAATGCGACAAAAACAAGCGCAAACAAACAGAGGTGAGCAAAGGCACAAAAAAGCAAAACAACAAATGAAAGAATGAAGCAACAATAGATGAGTAAAACAACAAGTGGCACAGCTCCTTAAGTAAAAGCCAGGCTAAAAAGATATGTCTCAAGTTTTCTTTTAAAAATGTCCACAGAGGTGGAGTCCCTCGGATCCTCAGGTAGGCTGATCCAGAGACCAGGGCCTCAGAGACTGTCTGTCTCCTCATGTGGTTTTGCTGAGATCTTTGGGATGATCAGGAGGCTAGCTGCAGAGGTTCTGAGGAACCTGCTAGGTACATATTTGAAAAGCAAGGCTGAGACACAGGCTGGTGCCGGGCCATTCAGTGATTTAAAAACTAGTAATAAAATCTTAAAATCAATTCTAAAACTGATGGGCAATCATTAGATAGGTGTTATTTGTGCTCTCTGTCTGCTCTTCATCAGTACTTGGGCTGCTGCATTCTGAACAAGTTGTAGTCGGCCAACAGAATCACGGCGATATGAAGGACAGTGCCGTAAGGTGTTAAATAACAGAAGTATGGGTCTACGCAGTGATTAATGGATTAATATTTGTAACTCACCACCGTGATTTTGATGACATCAGTGGCATCCCAAAGCACAGACCTCAGCTCCTCGTAGGATTTAACTCTCTAATGAAATAAAAACAGGTGCTACTCACAATGCTGTTTGAATATATCATCACTTTAATTGAAGACTAGCTGTCTTTATCAAGTTGTTTTAAAATGTTTTCCTTTTTTCTTTGCAAACAACTTACACTCCACATTTGGGGGTCCCAGGCAAGGAACCACCCAGTGAAAGTAGGGGGCTCAAAGCCCTGTTTGACCAGAACAATGGGGGTATCCTCATCTCGCCCGCTTGGATGGTAGCACAGGTATTCCTGTGCTGTTGTAACTGCTGCCTCTTTCTCCACTATGTTGGCACCTTTTCCAATCCAGAGGAACACCTGAAAAGATGTGATGTGCTATTGAAGTAACCCTTTACAGCCTTAAATTGCATTTAAAGAGTGCAACTCCTACAGGTGTGCGTTCAAGATATGGCATTGTTACATGTGGTTATACGCTACTGCATTACAAATCAGTTGTACCTACCAAGACAGAAGCAAAGAACGAATTGTCAGACAGATTTACAATGGAGATAAAAAAAAGTTAGCCCTGACCATGTCCCAAATATCAAGCAGCATGATGTCATCCTCATCCAGGTCTTCCTGGTCAAAGTTGGTGATCTCCGTGGCCAAGAAGCGTCCCGTCTGGTTGGAGCACTCAAACAAACGGGGAGTGATGATGTCGCACTCCTCCGGAAATCTGTTGAGGGCAATGTGGATATGGCACTTGAAATGTGGATGTTACAGCGCTATATAACAAAGAATCATGCACAAAAGGCAGGAATCAGGACAATACCGATCTGGTCCTTGAGACACATTAAAAATGACTGCTATATGCCACTTAGTTTCGAGGGTTTAGTGGACTATTATTGCATCTTTCAGGAAAAAAAAGGCAATTACAAAATTAACCCTTTTATTTATTTTTTTTAATCTAATGCTTTTTACTCTTAAATTAATTGTTGGAAAACATTTGTGGAAATCAAGTGTTAGATTTGGGTTCATTCTAGCACGTTTTTTTTTTAAATTTGCAAGTTCGAACAAATGAGTAGAAGTAGTTAATGCAACTTACAAGTCATTTAACATTTTCTAGACAAGCTGTTTTGCCCCCTAAAAACTGTCAAGTGTCCCAATTTCTGAATGCGTATCCATCATAAGAACTATGTTTATGCAAAATCAGACACATTTCTCACAAAGCCCAATGGTGTTCACTATACCAGCAAGGGCTACACTTGTGGACAGAGGTTATTTGTGAGGAAAATCATAACTGAGTGCAACCAATGGGTGTTATTACACCATTTACTAGATAAGGTGCAGAATTTTGATAAGACGTCATATATAAATTTGTCTGTTTCAGCATTACAGGTTAGATTTTTATTAGTTTTGTAATATAGTTTTGATTGGAGGTAATAGAAGTCTGAATGGACAGGGACAGCTCATTAGTCAGCATCCTCTCTCTGTATTAATTTTGGGTACATTAGTGAAGAGTCATGCTAGCTACCTTTTACTGTGGGCATATTGTGTCTTCCCGCCTAGATTGACCCAGAAGTGTGCCGGCTCTTGGCCCTCTGCAATGACATATTTCTCCTGTCTGGATATGATGTCTGCAAGAGATTTACCCATTTCTCGCTCATCACCACTGCATCCCTGCAAGGAACCAGGTTACATAGTTAAGATGTGGTCAGTTTTAGAGGTTGTTAATACGAAGATTAAAACAGAACCTTTGCACCACTAAATACAAACATTTTACTACATCAGTGACAGTGTGCCTCATTTCCACTGCTACCATCTATTTTTTTGTTGTTGGAGTAATTTGATTCAAGTTCACTATTTTTAAGTGACATATACCTTTCCATACCACAGATAGCAGCAGGAGTCTGTGTTGAGTAAAAATACGTCATTAGAATTGAGGGAGGAGCAGCGTGCAGGGACCTCCATGGCCCGGGTGTTGAACTCGTTCGTGCCACGCACTTGGAAGAGATGCACAGACGGATGGGCACGTGTGCGGTTGGGTCTGGCAGTTCCCTCCTGTTAACAACAATCACATTTAAGACAATATGAGGACTAATTTTGTTTGGTGAATGTAACTAGATATATCTGCTGATGTTTTAGCAGGAAACTAAGAACCCCAGTCAGCCATAATATATTAATATCAGTGCTTTGTAGTAATTCAAATGCACTTACCTCATATACGATCATCTTTCCTTTGAATATAGCCATGAGGTGGAGAGGTTCTTTGCCCATGGGTACGTGGACCCGCACAGGCTCTCCGTTGTACTGTTGGTCCAATTGGATGGCTTGAAAAGCAGAGGCAGTGAGCTCCTCTTTACTTGCATGGCGACCCTACACAAGAAACATCACATGAAACGATGAGCTCTGTGTGCAAAACTTCATCCATCCATCCATTCATTTTTTTTATACCCACTTAATCCAATTCAGGGTCACATCTAAAGAACATTATTACTTTGAAGAGATGCATAAAAACCAGCTGTAACAGCAGATCACTAACACGGGTCATATTGGAAGATTACTAACCCCCGAACCGCTAAAAAATATAACTTTTCTAAACTAAAATGTATAAAAAGCAAATGATCAAAAGACACATAACTATTCATTAGTGAATTCTTCCTCACATATCTACTCACTCTTTGTATTTCACAGCTGGGCTCTGCAGTCATATTTATGCTATTAAATGAGACTAAGATTTTCACCTTAATGTAGCCTACAACATTTCAATAGGTCTGAACAGTATATATTTGATACACCATCGTTTTTCATTTGGAGGGTGGGGCCATTTTAATCCAGTAGGGACCTGCTGCAAACACTGGCAGGCCGATTGTGACATGACTTCGGGTGTTAGGTGTACATTTTAGCACATATACAAGGCAGCATGGAGAGGTATATTGTGTGCAGGTATAGTTTTGTTGAGTCTGCTGGGTGTTGGTGTAAAGGGAGGTGCTTCCAGGACATTGTGGGTCAAACTCAATGAAACATCAATGAGGGAAGGTATCTACTTGATAACCTCAGTGATATGCCCAAACAACTCTAAACCCTTTAATATATTGTTTACATAGTTTAGTAAATAGTACTGGCATGTTGGTGACGGGAACAGATGATGAGGTGATGGGTAGGTATGGTGTCAAGGAGAGGAATGTGGAGGGACAGATGGTGGTGGATTTTGTGAAAAGGATGGAAATGGCTGTGGTGAATACATATTTCAAGAAGAGGGAGGAACACAGGGTGGTGTATGAGAGTGGCGGAAAGTGCACACAGTTGGACTATATCTTATGTAGAAGGCGCAAGCTGAAAGGAATTGGCGACTGTAAGGTGGTGGTGACAGGGGAGAATGTAGCTAGGCAGCATTGGATGGTGGTCTGATGACTCTGGAGATCAAGAAGAGGAAGAGAGTGAAGGCAGAGCCAAGGGTCAAATAGTGGAAGTTGAAGAAGGAAGACTGTTGTGTGGAGTTCAGGGAGGAGTGACGACAGGCCCTGGATGGTAGTGGAGAGTTGTCGGATGGCTGGGCAAGCACTGCCGAAATAGTGAGGGAGATAGCAAGGAAGGTATTTGGTGTGTTATCTGGACAGAGGAAGGAAGACAAGGAAACTTGGTGGTGGAATAGGAAGTGCAGCAAAGTATACAGAGGAAGAGGTTAGCAAAGAAGAAGTGGGATAGACAGAGTGATAAAAAAGCAGACATGCGTACAAGGAGATGTTGCATAAAGTGAAGAGGCTAAGGAAGGAGAAAATAATAATTTTACTTACATAGCACTTTTCTAAAACAATATTACAAAGTACTTCACACACACACACGCACACGCACGCACGCACGCACGCACACGCACACACACACACACACACACACACACACACACACACACACACACACACACACACACACACACACAAACCGGACAAGGCAAAAATAAGAGTAAGACTAAATAGGTAAGAGTAAAAATAAGGACAGAATAGATAAAAACAAATCTCAAACATTTGTAAAAGTTTTCATAAGAAGAAAAGGTTTAAGATGAGATTTAAAAGAAGCTAGAGACTTGGTTTGTCTTAGTTCAACAAGAAGAGAGTTCCATAGTTAGGGGACTCTAACAGCAAAAGCCCGATCACCCTTTGTAACAAACCGAGACCTGGGAATAACTAGCAGCACTCCATCTGTACATCTTAATGGTCGAGGGGGCATATACCAAGTCAATAAATCACAAATGTATGAGGGAGCAAAACATTTAAAGCCTTAAAAGTGAGCAATGAAATTTTAAAATCAATTGAAAATATAACAGGGAGCCAGTGTAGGGAGGCAAGCACAGGAATGATATGGTCATGCCTCATTGTCCCGGTAATGAGCCGAGCAGTGGCATTTTTGTAGGGAGCACTTGCTGATACCAAACTAACGTGCGTTAAAATAGTCGAGCCGAGAATAAATAAAAGCATGCACAACTTTTTGCAGATTGGCAATTTATAAAAATGACCTATTTTTTGAGATTAGCTTCAGCTGCAGAAAGCTGACTGAACAACATGTTTGATTTGATTAACAAAACTGAGGTTAACATCATTATTACCCCAAAATTTTTAGCAGCCTGCTTAAGACTACCCGGCAGACCACAAAGATTAGTAACAAAGGGGCTGATGGACTTTTCGGGACTGAACAGAATGACCCCAGATTTACCATCATTAAACTTGAGAAAATTTTCAGACATCCAGGATTTAATGTCAGAGGCAAGTTGTGAGATTTGCTAGGGTGCTAGGATCTGTGGGTTTTAGTGGCATGTATAACTGAGTGTCATCAGCATAAAAATTGTAGCGCACATCGTGATTTTGAATGACCTGGCCAAGGGGCAGCTTGTATATAAAAAGAGAAGGGGCCAAGAACTGAACCTTGAGGGACACCACAACTCAACTGAGCCAGCGAGGAGGTAGAGTTACCCAGAACAACAGAAAAAGTTCTGTTGGTGAGGTAAGAGCGTAATAAGCTAAGAGCCGAGTCCTTGATGCCAACCCAAGTCCATAAGTGATGTAAGATGATACTGTGATCAACTGTGTCAAAGGCAGCACTTAAGTCTAAAACAACTAAAATCGAGCAGTCATTTGTACCGATTGGCTGCACAGAGGGACTGAGCTGGAAAATATGTGCAGCATCAACCAATGATCAAGGGCAGAGATGGAAATTTGCTGACAAGTGAGGAGAGTGTGTTGAGAAGGTGGAAGGAGCATTTTGAGGGGTTGATGAATGAAGAAAATGAGAGAGAGAGAAGGTTGGATGATGTGGGGATAGTGAATCAGGAAGTGCGGTGGATTAGCAAGGAGGATGTGAGGGCAGCTATGAAAAGGATGAAGAGTGGAAAGGTTGTTGGTTCACATTACATACTTGTGGGGGCATGGAGGTATTTAGTGGAGATGGCAGTGGATTTTTTTGTAAACTACATTGTTTAACACAATGTTGGAAAGTGGCTGGTGTGACAGGTGGCTGGTGTGACAGAGGAAGATGCAGAGGACAGGAAGAAATGGAAACAGATGATCTGCTTTGGCGATCCCTAAGTAGTAGTAGTAGTAGTAGATATTAGAGGGACATCTCAGGTTGGATGGTTTGGTGACAAAGCAAGAGAGGCAGTTTGGATATGTGTGGAGGAGAGACGCAAGGTATTTTGGGAGAATGATGCTGACTATGGAGCTTCCAGGCAAGAGTAAAAGAGGAAGGCCAAGGAGGAGGTTTATGGATGTGGTGAGGGAGGACATGCAGGTGGCTGGCATGGCAGAGGAAGATGCAGAGGACAGGAAGACGGATGATCTGCTGTGGCGACCCCTAATGGGAGCAGCCCAAAGTAGTAGTATAATTAGTAGTAAATAATACTGGCCGTGAAACGGGCTACAAAATTCACAATGCTGTATCTTGATATCCAGTATGAATCAATTTGTATTATTTGGATTATAGGGCTGACATAATCTGCTATATAGAAGAATCAGAATCCACATCTTCTTTTTTTTTTCTGGCTAAGTACGCCTATACACACACGAGAAATTTGACTCCGGTACACAGTAGCTTCTAGCGCTTGCAGACATCACTCACGCACACCAAAAAAAAAAAAAGAAGAAAAAAGAAAACAAAACCCCAAAAAGAAAAAAAAACAGAAGAAATAAATGGAACATCAACAAGACATTGGTGGCAAGCATGTATGCACAACAGGTATGTCACTACTATACACAGTCTTGTTATGGCTGAGTTATCAACAACCTATGCCCATATATCATCATCATCATCATCATCATTGTCATCATCATCATCAGTTCCATAACCTATGGAGTTTGTAGAAGCACAGCTGATGCCTCAACAAGGTGGAGTCATCATTGTGTTTCAGTAGGGGGAGTACCTGGTGGTCCCTATCTCCTCTCCAGGTACGGATGGCCGTTGGTTTACAGAGGAACTCATCCGCCCTTTGATAATATTACACTATATTATCTTACATACCAGAAGTACACACTATATACTCACCTACCATCCACCTCACAACTACATACTATATTATATACCTATGTTACAACAACAACAATAACAGCAATAATTGTAACCAGTATACAGCAGTTGTATTTGTATTTACAACTGAACATTTGTCTTGCACAAACATTTGTATTGCACATTGTAGTAGGTAAGACATCTTGACCAGAGAGGGCTATTTACATATTTATATTACATAAAATGTATATTATGTGTTATAGTTACATGATAAGTGTCTATTCCTGCACCATACCACACCATCAGTGTTCATGAGAGAGATGGCCTGCCTGGTGAGAGATGGCCTGTCTGGTGGTTTTGGTGCCCATGTAGTGCTACTGGTGTTTGTCCCTCTCAACATTCAATTTAGTATTTAATATTGGTAACTGTTTGAAAGAGAAACTAAAAGAAAATTATTTATAGCCTAATAAATCACTAGAATGTTCAATTTATTTTCCAGTCCAACCCTTTTAGTTTGGGGATTAGTTTTTTTTTTAAAATCTCTTACCTGCCAGATGTACAGTATATAGTGCTTCTTATAGTTGACTTCATATTGGTAGAGGATGAGGTAACAGTCACCGCCATAGAAATGCCCAAACCATTTCCGCTCCACTGGAACCAGTTCATTGTCTTCTAGCCGCCAGACCTGTAAGGAAAGACAGGCAGATTTACAGAAAACAACATTGAGGAAGACATCGTGTCCAACAGAGCATCCTCAGCATATTTTCAGATGGGTGCTTTGTCTTCATATTTTCTTACCTTGACTTCACCTGTCCCATCATCCACCATTTTCTTCTGGGCAGCCAGATCCGGCCTCGCATGCATAGAGGTGGCATCAATCTTGATTTGCTCAACTTTAGCTAAGTAAAAGAGGATGAGACAGGAATCCTGAACAACATTGTTTATATTGTATATTTTGAGGTGACTGAATCAGAGTTGTGTTAAGCCTTTTTTGTTGAAATACATTTTCTTTGTGTTTCAATCTTTGACTTCAGTTTGACTTTCTCACCGTGAGTTTCTACAGCTGTGTTTGAAAAATTCAAACATGCTGTATTGGTTCTGTTGTATTAGTTTGCAACTGTTTTTTTGTACTTTGCATTTATATTATACAGATGGGTTAAGAAAGAGTTCTTTTCTTCTTAATAATAAGTTCACTGGAAAGTTCTACCCGATAGTAGATACTAAAAGGAGAAACTACGAAAGTGTTCATGATTTGGATATTCATACATTAGTTATTGTCTTAAATATGGCAGCAATAGAAAGCTTAAAAGAGGACAGTTGGCATCTGGGTAGTGTGGCGGTCTATTCCATTGCCTAGCAACACGGGGATCGGCGGTTTGAATCCTCATGTTACCTCTGGCTTAGTTGAGCGTCCCTACAGACACAATTGGCCGTGTCTGTGGGTGGGCAGCCAGATGTGGGTACGTGTCCTGGTCGCCGCATTAGCGCCTGTTCAGGGGGGAGGGGGAACTGGGGGAAACAGCATGATCCTCCCGTGCACTACATCCCCCTGACGAAACTCCTCACTGTCAGGTGAAAGGAAGCGGCTGTTGTGGAGTCGACTCCACATACATGTGGCATGTGGTAGTCTGCAGCCCTCCCCAGATCAGCAGAGGGGGTGGAGCAGCGACCGGGACGGCTCGGAAGAGTGGGGTAATTGGCCGGATACAATTGGGGAGAAAGGGGGGGATAAATAAATAAATGAATAAAAGATGGCAATTTATTTGCGTGTCAACCTACAGATTGTAGATTTAACATCGTTTTCAGATTTCTGTAATTGCGGCGTATTGAAGATACTGCTTCATCCTCAGGTTTATGAATGGTAAAAAGCCTTCAAAGGCCCCACACTGGTAGTTATAGGATCTTGATGGCATTTAGAGACTTATTACTGCACTCTTCATTACTTCCTGAGAAATCCATGCGGCACAAAATACAGAAGATATTTGTTGCACCCCTTTCTTATCCAGAGAGTGTTGCACAATAAATCTAAGAATTCATAAATATGTTTGGACAAAGCTCACCAATTTTTCCTGGGCTGTTTACCATCCCTAATCCCACCGTCTGGCCTTTGACAGTCCAACTCTGGAATAACTGCTTGAACGTAGCTGACTCGGCACCATCATTCACCGTCTCCACATAGGTGGAGGGAGAATAGCCCTTTGCCTTTATGTATGCCTACAGGACAAAAGTAATATGGGTTACAGGTCTACACAGAGGACATATTCTTCTCTTTTAGGTCCTGCCATCAATAGATGTTGTGTGTTGGGACAACTAAGAGGGAGTAAAAAGGAAGTGGCAAAAAAAACCCACAGAAAAATGTCGATTACAACCAATTAAAACAACATATATCCAGCATAAAGACCATTGCACATACAAATAATACAAAGTATTAGTCAAGTCAAGTCAATTTTATTTGTATAGCCCAATATCACTAATTATAAATGTCAAAGGATGAAGCTTACTGCTGCTTTATTCAGTGACTCAGAGCGTTCATTTTGAGAGGCCTTCTTTCCTTTCCACATGAAAATCTTTGTTCCACCTTGATCCAAAAGATAACAGTCCTGAGAAATCAATAAATTGCAATGACTTAATTGGGGAAAAAAATCAGCTCTAATAAAACAATTGTAGTGAATTTCCACACTGAATAATTACAAAGCTGACCATGCTTTCATTTCCCTTTACTCATGTCTGTGTAGCCATACTTGCACACTCCGTATTTTTAAACCACCAGATGGTTTGTAAAGGGAACTGCTTGGTTTCAGTCACATGGGGGAAAAAGGGCAACATAGCTAGCTCAGACAGGCCTAAAGTACATCTGATCCACTAGAACATTTAGATCAATTTTATCAGTTTACTTCTCTGCCCAGAAAAAAAACCGTCTGTGAAATATATCAATAATGACTGTTACACCCTTTGAAAGCTATGCTGTCTACAATACATATGAAGACCCACCTCATGATGGAGGAACTCCTGTTTCAAAGGCTTCACTGCCACCTCCTGAACCACCAGGTTACCTTCGACATCTAAGACTCTGCCAACAGAGGCCATACAAAATCAGGACAAAGATTTTACCCGTTGAGTCTTGAGACATGGACCACAATATTCAAAGGTAGTTTTGTTTGTGATGCAGATGTACCTCTACACCAGACAGGGCAAAGCCAAACTACAGTATTGATTTTAATTGTAGAGCAGCTCTACTTTATATTCAAGTGAGAACTGGTGAATTAATACATGAACGAAACTAAGCGAGGTGGTTATGCTGCGTTCAAGACAACTAGTGAAAAATGACATCCAATTTGTGAAAAAACGTACTGAAAACTTGTCGTACTCGCAATTACAGGTTAGAAACTCGGGCATCATTTCAGAGCTCTGATTTATCTGACCTGAGCACTGGCCGGGACAAAAACATGGGACAAAAACACAACTAAATATATATACTTCTAGAAAGTAATTGCATTATAAGAAACATATTTAACATGATTATATTTCAATGTAAGAGTTTTTCCTACAGGATGCCATGTTTGTTTGTTTTTCTGTTTTCCCTGATTAAATGCGTGAACATATGACATCAGAAGTTGCAAATTTTCTACTTGAAATGTCTGAGTTCCAAGTTGTCTTGAATCCAGTATTAGAGCTGCGTTGCAAAGTGAAGCCAAAGCATCTATGCTGCTGTTTAGTGGCCATTTTCAGTGGAAATTTTAACCCCGCCCACATCCATGCTAGTAAACTAAGACATCTAAATAAATACACAAATAATAAATGTTTCCCTCAAGTATGCTCTGCCATTTCAACTTGTTCCCCTCACATTACCATCTCATCCAATATCTATTTTTAGGATCGACAACTACTATTTTTGGCTGCTCCCGTTAGGGGTCACCACAGCGGACAATCCATTTCCATCGCTTCCTGTCCTCTGCATCTTCCTCTGTCACGCCAGCCAATTTCATGTCCTCTCTCACCATATCCATAAACCTCCTCTTTGGCCTTCCTCTTTTCCTCTTCCCTGGCAGCTCCATATTCAGCATCCTTCTCTCTCCTCCGCACATGTCCAAACCGCCTCCCTTCCTTTGTCTCCAAACCGTCCAACCTGAGCTGTCCCTCTAATATACTCATTCCTAATCCTGTCCTTCTTTGTCACTCCCAACGAAAATCTTAGCATCTTCAACTCTGCCCCCTCCAGCTCCGCCTCCTGTCTCTTTGTCAGTGCTACCGTCTCCAAATCATCCAACATAGCTGGTGTCACCACCATCTTGTAAACCTTCCCTTTAACTCTTGCTGGTACACTTTCTGTTGCAAATCACTCCTGACACTCTTCTCCACCCACCCACCCCACCCTGCCTGCACTCTCTTCTGCACCTCTCTTCTGCACTCCCCGTTACTTTGAACAGTTGACCCCAAGTATTTAAACTCACACACCTTCATCACCTCTACTCCTTGCATCCTCACCATTCTGCTGTCCTCCCTCTCATTCATGCATATGCATTCCGACGTACCTCTACTGATTTTCCTTCCTCTTCTCTCCTATCCATCTAATATCTATCTTAAGGATAACATGTTTTTATAGAAGTTATTTGATGGTATTGAAAAGGGCATGGTCGGATCTGTAGATGAGTTGATTGACAGCTGTAGTCGCAGCAGCATGCAGCTCAGTCACCGACCACATGGCACACAAAGGCAGGGGTACATGCGCATAATGGATGTGGGCAGGTGTTTCTACTACGCAGACTCTTGTCCCAAATTTCATCTACCGCGCAACCGGCATTATGAGAGTAAATGGTGTCACATTGTCCATTTGTATATGCAGTCAATGATACTAACTGGAAGAGCTTGATGCCAGTCCTCAGCTTGTAGTCCACCATGTCATCAGGGGCAATAACATCCTTGATATCCCGCCTGTCTCCGAGGTGCTGCTTCATCACCTTCATGGCCTCCTCGGATGACTTGTCGTCATCGCCCTCCACCACCGTAACTTGTGCCCGCCTGCCCCTCTCTCTGTCACGGATGTCTTTGGCCAGGTTAATTCCCTACAGAGAACAACAAGCAAGCATTGCAGAGAAATAGGCCTCTCTGTACTGGGAATCTGTTTGTTGACCCCTCTCGTGACCCGAGATATTGTAGACTTAATTGTAAAACTAACCATTGATGTAATACATCGTGGGTAGCTTCAACTTTTTTGGTACCTACGAGGGTGGGTGTTTGAACTAAAATAGGGATCGATTGGCCACTAAATTGGGAGAAAAAAGGGAAAAATCAGAAAAAAAGAAACTTTTTAGGTACCTGCCTGTGACAACAGAGTTTATTCGTTATTTCAAAATAATGTCTTTTCTTGAATTGGAGCGGATGTGCACATTTTGGGGCAAGGTGGAAATCCTATTTGATCACAACTTTAAATGCTGTACTGTGTAAGAAATGGGCACTGGTGTGCTTTTCTACGGTGAGAATTAAGTTTTTTGTTTTTTTTGCTGTGTAAGCCTTGAATTCAAAGATGGTGATTAAAGAAAATGTTGCTGGAATTCTGCTTTTAAAATCAGAATGAGATCAGAAACCAGATTTAACCTTCCACGTCTAAAAACCTTGAACACAGCATAATGAAACATTCACCAATATTTGTATGTGTAAATTACTAATGTCTTTTACATCTATCAATAGATGTTTTCAATAGTCTTGAGAACTGTAAGGGAGTAGTCAAGTCGTCACTGACATTCTTGAGCTGACCTTTGAGTGGTGACAAGCACAAGCAAGGGTTGGCAGTAATGGTGGTCGGGGTTTCATATTTTGATGATTTGATCTGATTGGCTGTATGTAATAGTGTGCCTGATGACATCATGAGTATCAGAAAATAGAAGAAACAAGACTGGTTGAGGGGGCGTCCGGGTGGCGTAGCGGTTTATTCCGTTGCCTATCAACACTTGAATCACCGGTTCAAATCCCAGTGTTACCACCGGCTTGGTTGGGCGTCCCTATAGACACAATTGGTCGTGACTGTGGGTGAGAAGCTGGATGTAGGTAAGAGTGGGGTAATTGGCCAAGTACAATTGGGGAAAAAAATACCCCTCCCCTGAAAAAAAACTGTACTAGTGGGAGCTCTTTTAAGGAGTAAAAAAAAGAATTCTACCTTTTGTTACAGTAGAAAGATGGGAAAAAGTGTATGAAAATTAAATAAATAAGGGATGTTTGAAAATATTTGTTTCAGCTTCAGCTGGACTTTAAGTGGTTTTGTAAGAGAAAAACTATCCTGTGTGGCTTTAGAATCAAGGCATTGGAAGAGACAAAACATTAATATGAGTTCTGACATCTTACCTAGAGACTCACGCTTACCTTGAGTCTCTCCATGCGGTTGCTCTTGGGGCCGTTCCACTGGATAATGAGGTTTCCCAAATCCAACAGGAAGACGTCACCTTTGTTGAAGCTGTTCCAGCTTATGTCCACCTGCAGTCAGGCCGAGGTGTTAGACACAGGGGAAGACAATGCTGAATGTTATCATGCACTGCAAACAGCAAATAATGAATAAATATTGGTTTTGTGTCCAGTCTGGTATAAGTTGAGGCAGATGCTTATTGCCTGATATCTGATAAAGTTAGCCTTAAATAGCATTTACAGTCAGATGTCCTTCCTTGAACAACTGGATAAGACCAGGGTGAGATAAGGGCAGCAAAAGTGAGAATGCCTCTTCTCTAATATAACAGAATGACCTGTTTCATAAACATATTACATTGAAGGACGAAATTGGTTGGCTGAAGTTCAATATTGCTTTTTTTTTTTTATATTTCCGGTTCATATTGTCTGAAAAAAAAGAAGAAAAAACATGTGCCTTTATGCATGCTCAATAATTCAGGTAAGGAAAGCACAGAAAGGTGATCAGTTCATCTGGACACAACGTTTACTGAGTGAGATACGTCTCATCACTCATCTAAGTGACCTCTTCAGTCTCAACTGACTACAGGTATCCTCACCCTTATAAACAATACAGTGGCATAATGACAAAAAATAACAATCAGGTTCAAATGCAAATTACCGTGACCATTAACTAGAGTTACAATGGCCATATGGCCATGTGTACTATTCACAAAGAATTGGAGAATAGTTGCAATCACAGCATTGTAAGATGGCTGCAGATGTACTCTTAGCCCCCCCCCCCCCATTTCAGGGATAGCTTTTCCCTCTTCACGTAGATGAAAAAAATATACCAATATAGACATCATTTGACATTAATCTCCAATAAATTCATAGTTTCAGAAACAGTTGTGTTCCCCTATCTACAAAAAATATTTATGCCCATGTCTGCATGTGTGTATTTGATAAGACTGCTTGTGTAAATTCACTTCCTGATTTTTTTTTATTTTATTGACTGCATGAAAGACAGCCTGACCTCGACCAAGGTGAATTTAACAGGGTTGATTCTTGGCTAATAATGCTCTTTCCTCTTCAGTCTTCATCCTGCTTGAGTTATAACCATTTCTGGGTTTGCAAATCATGGATCACCTCCTACTTGTACACTTATTAGGTGCAATGCTGTAAAACTTCAGAACTTTACAGTGCACCCCCTCTTCTGGTCCGGGGGGGGGGGGGAGGCTGCATCCATTAATGGTCCCTTCACTTCTTTTTTTGAACCTGATGTTGAGTTGTCTGAAAAATGTCTCACTCACTTTGTAAATAAGGTGGAGAATATTAGGTCCTGGTGGCATGGTGGTGCAGTGGCTAGCGATGTCACTTCACAGTAAGAAGGTCCTAGGTTTGAGCCCCGGGGTAGTCCAACCTTGGGAGTCGTCCCGGGTCGTCCTGTGTGGAGTTTGCATGTTCTCCCCGTGTCTGCGTGGGTTTTCTCCGGGGGCTCCGGTTTCCTCCCACAGTCCAAAGACATGTACTAGGTCAGGTGAATCGTCCATACTAAACTGTCCCTAGGTATGAATGTGTGTGTTTGTGTGGGTGGGCTCTGTGTGACAGTCTGGCGGCCTGTCCAGGGGGTCTCCCTGCCTGCTGCCCAATGACTGCTGGGATAGGCTCCAGCATCCCCGCAACCCTGAGAGCAGGATAAGCGGTTCGGAAAATGGAATGGAATATTAGGTCCCAAAATCCAGCCAGGCTCTTGCATTCGTTCCATTCCCCATATTAATTCTGCCCCTTTCAATCAGTTTCAACCAATTACACTTTCAGTGTTACAGAGTACAGTCTCTAATAGGAACTCCTCCTCCTGCATCCTAGACATCATTCCCACTAAGCTGCTCAAGGAGGTATTTTCAACTATCAGCCCCATTATTCTGCAAATTCTTAATAATTTTCTGGCCTCTGGTTCTTTCCAGACAATTTTAAGTATACCATTGTTCACCCATTGCTAAAGAAACCTAATTTAGATAAATTTTCCCTAAGTAAGTACAAACCAGTCTCCAAATTGTCACTTCTATCTAAGTTTTTGGAGAGTAATTTCCTCTCAATCGATTTCTTTTATGAACACTAATACTGTTTTTTAATAGTTTCCAGGCTGTTTTTAGAGCACTTCATGGTACCGGGACAGCTATAGTAATGACCTACTATTGAATGCAGACAGAGGTGACTGCTGAATTTTAGTTCTTTTATACTTTGGTGCTGCCTTTAACATGGTCGATCACAACATCCTCTTTCATCGCTTAGAGACTTGGATTGGCATAAAGGGCTCAGCTCTTAGCTTATCATGCTCTTACCTCACCAACAGAACTTTTTCTGTTGTTCTGGGTAACTCTACCTCCTTAGTGGCTCAGTTGAGTTGTGGTGTCCCTCAAGGCTCAGTTATTGCCCCCCTTCTCTTCTCTATATACATGCTGCCCCTTGGCCAGGTCATTCAAAATCACGATGTGCTCTACCATTTTTATGCTGACGAAACTCAGTTATACATGCCACTAAAACTCACAGATTCTAGTGCCCTAGCAAATCTCACAACTTGCCTCTCCAACATTAAAACCTGGATGTCCAAAAATGTTCTCAAATTTAATGATGATAAGTCTGAGGTCATTCTGTTCGGTCCCGAAAATTCCATCAGCCATTTTGTTACTAATCTTGGTCTGTCAAGTAGTATTAAGCAGGCTGCTAGGGGTAATATTCGATGCTATCCACAGTTTTGATATCCATCCATTATCCAAACCGCTTATCCTGCACTCAGGGTCATGGGGATGCTGGAGCCTAACCCAGCAGTCATGGGGCGGCAGGCAGGGAGACACCCTGGACAGGCCGCCAGGCCACTGATAATCAAATCAAAAATGTTGTTCAGTCATGCTTTCTCCAGCTCAAGCTACTCTTCTACATTAGATCTTTTTTTATCAATTGCCAATCTGCAAAAAGTTGTACATGCTTTTATCTATTCTCGGCTTGACCATTGTAATGCACTTTATCTGGGTATCAGCAAGGGCTCCCTCTACCATCTGCAGTTGGTACAAAAGGCCACTGCTTGGCTCATTACCAGGACAAAGAGGCATGACCATATCACTCCTGTGTTTGCCTCCCTACACTGGCTCACTGTTATTTTTCGAATTGATTTTAGAAATTTATTGATCACTTTTAAGGCTTTAAATGGTCTTACTCCTACATACATTTGTGATTTATTGACCTGGTATATGCTCCCTTGACTATTAAGGTGGAGCCCTGCTGGTTTTTCCCAGGTCTCGGTTTGTTACAAAGGGTGATCAGGCTTTTGCTGTTAGAGCCCCCACACAATGGAACTCTTCCTGTAGAACTAAGATAAACCAAGTCCCTAGTTTCTTTTGAATCTCATCTCAAAACGTTTATTTTTATGAAAGCTTTCACAAATGTTTGATATTTGTTTCTATTTATACTGTTTTCATTTTTACTCTTACTTAGTTGGTCTTACTCTTATTTTTGCCTTGTCTGTAACATTATTTTAGAAAAGCGTTATATAAATAAAGTTATTATCATTATTATTTCTTCTGTGTTTCCTGTTTTACATCCTGGGTCCAAACTGTGGACTTGAGGCACTATTGGGCAGATGTTACTTGATTGACAGTACTCTTAATATGTGGGCTGTTCCGAGTAGGGCGATCTTCTAGACTGCATGGATGTTGATGTTTCCTGCGATATGGTTGGTGAACTTTTCAACTCCCTACTTCATGAGTTCTAGCGCTCCAATGACCACTGGTTTTGTTTCAGTCTTCATTCCCCACATCCCACTGATTTCAATCTCCAGGTCTTTGTACTTGGTCAGCTTCTCTGTGACTTTCACTATGATGGTTTTTTTTTTTGGATGGTATTGCCATGTCGATGAGCATGCACCTCTTTTCCTTCCTGTCCTTGATAATGATGTCGGGATTGTTGGCTTCTATCTCTCTGTCAGTGTGGATGGGCATGTCCCCAGAGGATGGTGACATCATTGTTCTCAGTGACCGTGTTTGGCTGATGTTCGTACCACTTCTCAATCATCTTGATCTTGTAACTCCTGCAGATCTTCCAGTGCAGGTATGCTGCTGCCTTGTTGTGCCTGTATATCCTGGTCTTTGCCAGTTCTGGGCAGCCTGAGACAATGTGGTGGATGGTTTCTTCGTACATTCCACAGATTCTCCATTTTGGGTCTGTTCCATCTTTGATGATATGATGGTGATAGGATCTGGTTGCCAGGCTCTGGTCTTGTGCAGTGATTATCAGGCCCTCCGTCTCTGCTTTCAGTCCGGTGCTCCTCAGTCACTGGCATGTCTTTTGTTGGTCCCCATCTGCATCTCTCATTCTTTTTGGGTACTTCCCGTGCATTGCTTTGTCCTCCCAGGTTATTTGCAGTTGCTGCTGGCCATGTTTTTTTTTGCCTTTTGCTTCACTTGTTTAGTGTAGATGGTAGTTGCCTCATTTTCTGTTGGTGGGGTTTCTGGGACATCAAGCTCTTTCTTGAATTGTGCAGTTTCTTTATTGATGGATTAGATCTGATGTTTTACTATTTGGAGGAGTGGGTCATCTGTTTTTGTCAGACATGCACCTAGCCCGATAGTGGTAGTCTTGAAGGTCAGTTTGAGTTGGACTAGGCCTCGTCTTCCTGAAGCTCTTGGTATTATTATTATTGTTATTATTATTATTTTATGTCATCTGCATCACATGGTTGTTGGCTACTTAGATGCCCCCATATGACGAAGGCAGTTCTGAGGGGATTGATCGTAATTTGCTATCCCCTGGACATGTGAAAAAGCATTTTTCGCCTTCAAAGCAGCTGTGTGATATGTCTAATTTTTTATTAAATTTATCACCAAGGAAGTCAATTCAACCCTCCTGTATGCCCTTACAAAGATGTTTTTAGCTGAAAAAGTGTAAAAAAAATAAAAGAAGCTAAATAAAACTGTTTCCGCATTAATTGTTTTCACTTCTTTCTTAGTTGTTCTTCTTATTGTTTCTCTCACTAAACCTTGTGTCCAGATGAACTGATTCAACTTTCTGGGGTACTTCTTATTGCTTCTCCTTTATATGAGCTTTCTGTGTTCACAGCGATATTGTCGAGGCACCCTTAATCTGACATTCATAGTTGGCAGGTGATTTGTATCTTCTCACCTCTGCTGCAACCACATGTTTCCGTCCCTTGACGTGGAGCAGTCGTTTTACATTGTAAGTATTGGTGTCCATATGCTTCATCCCAGAGGCAACATCACCCTTCTTGTAACTGTGGAAGGATGGGAGTGTCAGGGGGTTAGTTAGCATGATGTAAGCTTGAACCACATGTGCTATATTTAGCATGTAAACCAGACTACATTCTGACACATTTATTCCGCCAACACCATTTCCCCCAGCTGCCATATTGACAATTCACAAGACTGGGACCACATCCCCTTAATTTTGCTTTTTTTTGGTCTTTTCTCATGTTTTATAAATAAATGGAAGTTCAGATGAGCATTGAAAAACAAACTATCTAGATGAATGTATGAATAAAAAAATATTAAATCTATCATTTTGAGCTGACTTAATCCTGGAGTACACCAGGTACATTTCTTATCTGTTCATCTCTCAGAAACACAGAAACGCTCTACTTTTAGTCATTGCTGCTGTTAACTCCAAGCACCATGCTGGTGTTAACTGCTCTGAACATGACCTTAAAAAAAGCAGAGTCCATCAGTCCCTTTGGTGTTATTTGTGTATGTGCGTCTTACGAAAATCACCAACCACGCAACATGGTCAGTTACATATATAATTTGCAAGATCATTTGTTTACTCGAATGAGCAATTCAGTATATTTCCATGTAGGATATTGCCCTCGATTTTAAGCTTTTAAATGCATGGTTTACATCATGCTGTAGTTCAATGTCACAATAGGACTTTGCAAAGTGAGCATGGAAATAGGCAGTTGTTTCTCACTGATGGCGTTATGACGGCGTCTAAAATGAAGGTGTGTCTGATGGTAACTCTTTTCATCATTATCACATCTAGGCATGTCAGCATGTTATTTGCTCACATAAGGCCCCTTTTGAAGTATCCACGGAAGGTGTCGCTCTCATATCCCTGGGCCTCACGGTGCTGGATAGCCACGCCACCCAAGGCCTCATCCATCATGGTGGTGTAGGTAGCTGCCGCCTCCTGTTCGCCTTGGGAGGAGGACCTCCCCAGCCAGAAATGGATGTCGTAGGTGAAAGAGCCACGCATTTTGTTTATCTACACAAGTTATGAGACCAATACAGACAGTCGTTGCATAAAACACAAAAGATCCAGTCAAACATAGCAGCATTATCGTATCTGTTTTGTTAAACATGTCCGGCTCTGCAAGTATTGTCAGTGGAGAACGTATCGTGTTGGAACAAAGTTCATAACTTGTGATGTGTTCATCAGGGGTGACATGATGAGTCCTCTCATAGCATCACACATTTTTGATTAGATGGAAAATCTTACTCACATAAAGGACAACATAGCTGTCCCCTTCGTAAAAGTTTCCATATGTCTTGGTGGGTAAGGGCACCATTTCCTTGTCCTTGCCAAAATAAAACATATGCAAAAGACAACGAGGAGTTTTCATATGAACTTGTGTCCCATGCTTTTATTGCGAATTTATAGCAAGGCGAACACTGATTTCTCAAACTTTGGTCACTCACCTCTATTCTCCATATATGCAGGCCTGCTATGTTCTTATTGAGGATTTCTAAAACTTGGGTTTTGATTTGGGCCATGGTTTCAGTTGGTTTTCAGATGTGAAGACTTATCTAAGGGTAGGAGGAAATTGTAGATAATTACATACGTATAATACTTAGAAAAAATTGTCATGCATGCATCTGCATCAGGTGCTATCACAACTATAGGCCAGCAAAGATCTGAACATCAACGATAGTATTGTTTTTTTTCTCTCATTTGCCTCAAATGTAGTAAACTGTAAAGAAAAAAACCATCATACAGCTATCAAGAACAGATATACTCCAAGAAACTAGAAGAAGCTTAACTGATCAAAAGCATAATGTTGAAAACAAATTGCTACCCACCAAGCAGGAAGGAAATGCACTAAAGCAGAATGTGGATATTTTGGAGCATCACAGAGTGAAGTGGTGCTGATAGTATCTTATGATACATACATGGGATCATGTTGTAATTGGACTTATACAGGCTTCAAGGCAACTGACAAAAATGGTGTGAACACTTGCCACAGCTGATGGGCAAAGTAAATATCCAGACACTTCAATCAAACATTAGCCTTATAGAGAATGATCAATCAATCAATCAAGTTGCATTTTGTGTTGCACTTTGATGATGATGATGAATGATTTCCTTCATTCACTTATTTATATAGCGCTTTTCTAGTCTACGGACAACTCAAAGCACTTTACAGTGTATGCCTCACATTCACCCATTCACACACACATTCACATACACTGATGGTGGAGGCTGCCATGCAAGGCGTCAACCTGCTCATCAGGAGCAGTTAAGGGTTCGGTGTCTTGCTCAAGAACACTTCCACACTCTCTCTGCAGGAGCCGGGGATTAAACCAGCGATCCCCGGCTCCAGCAATTACTGGACGATCTGCTCTACCTCCTGAGCCATGCTACCACCAATAAGGTTTTGTTGGGGGATTGATGACGCCTCTTTTTTTGTGATGAGGTGGGAGGGGAGGGATTACGCATTGGGCCTCATGCAACAACCGTTTGTATGCACAAAACTGTTTGTAAAGTGTGTGTACAAACTGAGAGAATCATTTAGCATTCAGCAATGTCGTCTTATTCAGGGTTTGTTCATTTATGTGTTTGAAATTTAAGTAGGTGTGGACCTGTTGTATGCTAAAATGCACAGTTGTGCTGATGGTCAACCACATCTTTCCAAGAGGGAGAAGTCTGTAAGTCAGTGGTCTACCTCATGGAAAGACTAGCTTTAATATTGGAGAGCATAAGATAAAACATTTTCGTACAGATATATGGGAGTTTTGTTTGTATTACATGGGTTTGTTTTACTGTTGTTCAGCCTATTCGCATCTGCACTAATAATTGATAGGTATACAAAGGAACTGGCTAAAGGAAAAATCAATTATTACCCCTAGCGGGTTTCTTAGAAGATTTATTAAATGCTTATTAATTATTACTGGAGATGAAAATAGGGGGGGGGGGCGTTGAATCAAACCTATCACACACACAAAGCTTCCACATACTGCACTCTTGCACAACCGGAACTGGTGACACTTTATTAATGTGTGTAAACCTGCAGCCCCCAGGTTTTTATATCAAACTTTGTTTTCTGAACTTGTAACGCTCCTTTTGTTTTTTATCCTGTTTACAGCAACACATATCTTGATGTAGAGGCAGCACCTAATCAGTTGTTCACATTTGTCCAAATCATTTCTTTTTATTTATATTTTCATTTGTTTTTGCAACTGACACTCAAAGCCATGTGTCCTTTATATGGACATTTTAAGGTATTAACTGTGTTAATTGGAGGTTCGCTGGTGTTTGCGTTCTATTTATGAGCAGGTGACATTCAACATTCAACGCACACCAGTATGAGTGAATTTGAATGATTAAGAAAGTTTCATGAATCCTGCATCGAATTCTCTTGCATGGTTCTCATAAGAATGAAACCAAGACAAATTCAAGAGATAGTTATGAGGATGTTCTTGCAGGGTGGTCTTTGTGAGGTAAAGCAACATTAGGGCATGGATTCTGCGTCTAGTATGTTTGCTTTGTCTTTATTTGATGGCTGGGAGAGCTGGTGCTGGATCGGCTGGGAGAGCTTGGTCTGCTGCATCCTATGGGCCCAGGGACCACGGCCCTGTTCGGAGCTGCGCCTGAAGAGGTAGCAGCGAGGGCGGTCTGACAGGACACAGAAGCGGGGCAGGCTAAGCTAACTGCTAGCCCATGCAGACCAACCGTTCCGATAACACCGACGACAGTCTGGCAGAGGCCTTGCCGAGCGTTGACTGTGTTTTAGTGTCATCGTGTGGAGTGTGGGGGGCGTGTGTGTCAAAGGTGTCTGGCTGGGAAAGCTGGCATTGGATTGGCTGGGAGAGCTTGGTCTGCTGCATCCGGTGGGCCCAGGGACCACGGCCCTGCTGGAGCTGCGCCCGAGGAGGAAACACCGAGGGTGGTCTGACAGGATGTGGAAGAGGGGCAGGCTAAGCTATCTGCTAGCCCATGCAGACCGGTAGTTCCAACACTCATCCTGGCTGGCGTTCGTTCTCTGGACAGTGGAATTTTTGGACTGTGTTGCACTGAGTGGACTGTGTTGTTAACTGTTTGTGTGTGGGTCACTAGGGTGACCAGATTTTCAAAATCCAAAACCGGGACCCTAAAAAGTGTGCTGCACGTTTGTGCACGCGCACATGCATATGCACGTGCTCACAACCTTGTCTGTCTCGCCGGACATGATGGGGGATGGATGTTGAAAACTGGGACATTTTACTACTTTACAGATATTTGTTGGGACTCGGGACACCCAGCTTGAAACCAGGACAATGCTGGACAAACCAGGATGTCTGGTCACCCTAGTGTGTGTGTGTGTGTGTGTGTGTGTGTGTGTGTGTGTTTGCCTTTTTTTTGCTTGGTTGTCTCTGTTTTTGTATTTTTTTGGTGGTGTTGTTTTTGGAAAATTTGGGGTGTGTGTTTTTGTCTTTTGTGTCGCACTGCTGTGGGCAGGGGGATATGAAATTTTGTTTCTTTTGCGTATGTAAGTACATGAAAGAAATGACAATAAATTGTCCCTGTTTCTGTATATTTGGCTGAATGGATAAAAAAGATATTCTTCATTGTGTGTTACACTTAAAATATGAATTGAGATATAAGAAGAAACCACCGCATTAATAAGCCCACTACAGAGAGGCTCAGAGTCAGAGACTGGCACCTTTATGGCATTCACTTTTATCTGTGCAAGAGATGCCAAGTGTTTATGGTCACAGCTGAATTGTCTTGTCATCAGCCTGCAAGAGGAGGAAGTAATAAGGTTATTTGTCCTGTGGTGAGGCTTGCCTCGGTTTTATTGCTATGCACACACATGCAAGTATGATTTATGTTATTCATTTTCTCAGCACTTTGTATTATGTATTTCTGAAGTTAGCTTTATAGAAATTCAAAATGTACAGTCTTGTTTTGGTGGTTAACTGCAGGCAGCTGCAAAAACGCTCAGAAGCACTTTCAAAAATGTTCAAGCTCCACACGTAAACAGCCAGTACTAGAGAGCTGTTGAGAGAGTAGATTGGGCACAGCTCCCTTTATGATCAGCAGACCATACAGGCATATTGTCTTGTGTTTGCTCTCTCTGTCCTCTGCAACTCAACACTTTGCAGTTGTATCTCTGATGACAAAAACAAAGAGCAAACCCATTGTCCAAAAATACCTCCAAATGCATAACGGGGTGGTGAGAGTTTACACATTAGTGTACCGCCAAGACAAAAAGCATGTTGATATTGATAAGATTATTCCCTCTGTATCTGCAAGGCCTCAGCAACCACCACAACAGCTAGCATGGCAAAAGTACCGAACATAGAGGGGTCAGGTTCTCACCAAAATACCTAATTGAAGAATAGAAAGGAAAATGTTTAAGCACACAGCCATTTGAATCAGCAGACACTGAGCACATAGTCACAGACATAAACGAGAGTTTGGGTTTTATGGTAATGCATCCTAATTAATACGCAATATGTTTGAACTTTGTATTTTGTTTCCCAATATCAGGCAGCTGCAGACATCTGTGGCGTTTCCATCACTTCATTACTGTTCAGAGGTCTGGCGATGGAAAAATACTCCCATGAGTCATTGTTACAGTCATCACCTCCTTTCATTGGTTGGATACTATAAGGAAAGGCCGGGGCAAGTCCTTCACTGACTGCTTAGCGAACAATGACAACCAATTGATCTTTCAATTGCGTCCAAAGGTGTGCCTGGTTCAAGATGGGACTCATTTAAATCTGGAGCTGAGCGGCAGATATCTAGATTTTGCGTCCCTGCCTTGTTATTTTCATCTGATAACACACATTTATGAGTTCATGTTTCTGATTAGCCGAGTTCCAACAGTTATAAATGTCAGAAATGATGGCACTATGGCCTGACTTGAGACTGCTTCATATCATAGAGAGTGTTCCTCAATTACACCCAATTACACCCAATTGGCCTTGATGGCCACACTGTTAAAAAAAAGGTGGGGGTTCCACATTCTCGTAATAACTTTTTTTTGGGGGGGGGATTACCCCCCTTTTCTATCCAATTATATCCGGCCAATTACCCCACTCTTCCAAGTCATCCCAGTCGCTGCTCCACCCCCTCTGAGACATGTGGTGGTGGGGAGGGCTGCAGGCTACCACATGTCTCCTCCGAGACATGTGGAGTCGCCAGCCGCTTCTTTTCACCTGATAGTGAGGAGTTTCACCAGGGGGGTGTAGTACGTTGGAGGATCACGCTATTCCACCCAGAACAGGCACCCCGATCGACCAGAGGAGGCGCTAGTGCAGCGACCTGGACACATACCCACATCCAGCTTTCCACC
Organism: Lampris incognitus; assembly: GCF_029633865.1. Classification (NCBI taxonomy): domain Eukaryota; kingdom Metazoa; phylum Chordata; class Actinopteri; order Lampriformes; family Lampridae; genus Lampris; species Lampris incognitus. The sequence continues at coordinate 34,486,270 of NC_079221.1, read as the reverse complement.
TGCAGACACGGCCAATTGTGTCTGTAGGGATGCCCGACCGAGCCAGAGGTAACACAGGGATTCGAACTGGTGATCCCCGTGTTGGTAGGCAATGGAATAGACCGCCACGCTACCCGGACCCCCCCCCCCCTAACAACATCCTTAATGTGTAAATTGATTGGAATATTTGCTAGATTTTGTAGTAAGTATATGTAGAATTCAACTTGAACCACATCAAACCCCCTCCTGGCATATCCAAAGGAATTGAGTCGAGTGCAGCTGGACTTGGTATTTATCCGTGAAGACGTTTCGCCTCTCATCCAAGAGGCTTCCTCAGTTCGTGCCTTTCTGACTAGACCAAGGTAGTCTGACTGGCATACATTACACCAGTTACCAAATTCGCGCTGTCGAATTTTTCAAAAAAAAAGGAGCAAGTTAAAAAGCAGGGACTTGAACGTCTTTGGCATTGCATGAGGTAATATACATGAGGTCAGTGAAAAACCAACGAGTTGATATTCCCAGAATCCTGTGGCCGTATTAAGATTTAATATCACTACAGGCGACAAGCAGAGTTTTGCAACAGCCATCTGGTGCTGTTTGTCTGTGTGGTGGTGATGACAGTAACACCGTGCCCTGGGGGCATAGTACTATTACACTGTATTTGTCGACCACACCCAGGTCCACCAAAGCCTGTTTTGATGTTTTATTTTTATAAATCCATATAATTTTTTTTACATGGTGATGCCGGTCGCGTGGCTTGGGTCCTGGACTGTTCCAGTGGCGTCTGGACACTGCTTGGCATCCTGCGCATCATATTCTTCATACATTTTATAAATCCATTATAATTCTGTTTATCCTCTTTCAATGTTGTATTGTGTAAATTGTGTAAACGCAGCATCCATTGCATGTTGTCCGTCCTGGGAGAGAGATCCCTCCTCTGTTGCTCTCCCTGAGGTTTCTTCCCATTTTTTCTCCCTGTTAAATGGGTTTTTTTAGGGAGTTGTTCCTTATCCGATGGGAGGGTCTAAGGACAGGATGTTGTGTTGCTGTTAAGCCCACTGAGGCAAACTTGTAATTTGTGATATTGGGCTATACAAATAAAATTGATTTGATTTGATTTGATTTGATGATCACCAGAGTAAAGCTGTCACCTCCCGTCTTCACATAAATCCCACATCTACATTGTACAAATAAAACTAAATGAGTACAACAGCTGAGAGCCTCCTTTTGCACATATACATCATGAACCGTATCCATTTGATAGTAACTGCAGGGGTGATTTACAGCAAGGTACGCCACATCACAATATGGACTAAATAATAATCATCTGCTCATCTGAGATCTTCTAAGACTGCAAACAAATGGCTCATGAAGAGTAGATGTAATAGAAATAATTGAATAATACATCAATGATTTGTCCTCATCAGAAAGTGTTTTTCCATCTATCTTAGGTAGTCCTAACTGTCCACGCATCCACTTTGTTTACCAGAAAACCATAAACGATCAACATCAGGTATGAAATTAAGCAATGGCAACCTGATGACACTTTGGACAATTCCACCCGTGCGGCTTGTTTGCATACAGCCGTATTTTCTAACTTTGTGTGGCGCTCTGAGGATCGGATATAAAACACTTACCTGATGTAAATGGACCTGGTCAGAAAGCAATGGGCCAGAGAGGGACTGATATGTCAGCATCCACACAATAAGTAGATTTCACTATCTGCCTTTACTGCACCTGGACTTTGCTCGCCCGCCCGCCCGCCCACCAACCTCTCTCTCTCTCTCTCTCTCTCTCTCTCTCTCCCATCTCCCTCTTGTATACACATATACAGGCGTGCACAGAGGTGCACACTTTGATTGTCCATTACCTCGCCAACCTTATGGAAAGCAGAAATGACAATATGCATACAGGTGTGAGGTGTCTGTCCAGAGCTGAGCCATCTCTCCTGCCTCCTCCTCTTCCTCACGCTGTGTATTCACACAAAGCCTGTATGCACCTTCATGTCTGCTCAGCCGTCAGTCATATAAATTCCCTGGTTGAGTGCTGTGTAGTATACATGCAGGTATAAGGCCCACGCTCACCTTTGTTATAGGACTGTTGCTTCATAGCGAAAGATAAGTCATGGGTATGACGTTCTCTCTGTGCTCGTGTGGGTTTGCTCACCAGGTCCATAGACATAACATGTCCAGTGAATTACAGACTCTAAATCGGCCATAGTAAGGAATGGGAGTGATTGTGTGTCAATGTGATGATGGTCCTGCAATGAAATCGACATCAATGGCATCCCCCTGCCTTCTGCAAGACCCAACGCAAGACCCTGACAGGATATAATGAGGTGATGGAGGTGCTCTTACTTGATGCAGTACCACTGCTGACTATACTTGTAATGTTTTCTCTGTGTAAGCAACATTTTTCTTGACTGTATGATTCTGTTTGGTAAATCGTCTGTGGTTGTTCTGTGGTCCACACACCATCATAGCCGGTCTCTCCTTGCAGCTGTCACTACTGTGTCTGACTTCAGAGCCCGATCTGAGCAGAGTAACCCTGGAATAGGTAGAGAGATGGTAGGTTTCTCATACCATCTCGAAAGAGGTTTTTGCTTTTCTCAGATCCATACTTCTGATGTCTTTGATTTGCCGATTCATAGGTACATAGACATAGATGAGTGCATTTATTTGCAAGCTGTAGCTCAATAGAAGAGGAGCTATGTTCACAGACGAGGCAAAGTAGAACTTCTATACTTGTATATGTGTCGTAAAGCAATCTCTATATGTCCTGGAAGGTTTCGTGCCCAGAGGCAGACAAAATGCATAGCAAAAGCTAAAATGATGTGAAAAGCAGTTGCACCAATCTCCCATAGCCATCACACTATGCAACCAAAACAAATTTAATGATGATCAGGAATCAGGAGCATTTATTTGTCATTTCATTTCATGCACTTGTGTACATGAAATGAAATGAAATATCGTTTCCCCCAGCCCACAGCAGTGCAACACAAAGACAAAAACACATATCCAAACGACAAGAAAACATATATCCAAACTACAGAAACTACAAGAACACATATATCCAAACTACAGAAACGGCAAAAACACATATATATCCAACATACCCCAAAATAAATAAATGAATAAATAAAATTTACTGTCCAAGAGAACGAATGCCAGGATGACAGCATGAAATTCAGTTTTACTGCTGATACGGTGAAAATGGGTGTAGGTGAAAACAGTTTGTGTCACATCCTGTGAAGTAGTTTTTTTCCATCATATGTGAGTGCAGCTTGTAACACCATGGCTGTCGGTCATATCTTATGTTTGACACATGGGAGGAGTGAAAATTTCATATTCGGTAGCACCCCTGTCCCTGCAGGGCCCAACCTGTGTACGTGTGTGTGTGAATTAATTCATTGTAAAACGCTTTGAGCAGCTGTTGCAGCTAGAAAAGCGCTATAGAAAATGCAACTTGATTGATTGATTGATTAATTGACTGTCAGAACTGCCAGTCTGCATGGGCTAGCTGCAGTTAGCTTAGCTTGCCCTGCTTCCGCACACTGTCAGACCGCCCTCGGTGATATGACATGTTTATGATATGATATATATGATGACATGCTAAAGCAAAAAAACAAAAAAACAAAAAAACCTGGTGTCGCTTTAATCAAAGACTTCTTTACTGGGAGCAAAGCAGGTCTTTGTTGTATGTGGTTGTAAATCCTAATTGAGCTCTTTGGTTAATGAGTGGCCAGAGTAGAGTAAAATCTCTCAGATTTACAGATTAAGGGATTTCTGTCTGAGGGTCTCCAACAACAAGCCCAAAATCTGGACTGGAATTCATATGTTGACCCCTTGACATGCCAATCCTCTTACAGGTATACACACTGGCACACACACACACACACACACACACACACACACACACACACACACACACACACACACTCACACACACACACACACACACACACACACACACACACACACACACACACACACACACACACACACACACACACACACACACATTTTCTTTCATTAAAAATGACAACATATTGAAGATGTGAAAAGTCTGTTTTCTGCTATGCCAGACTCCAGTCAAATTAAAATTTTTACTGATAAGATAATGTGAGCAGACTAAGGGGCATTACTTTGTAAAAAAATGCGTTTCAACTAGTGCCAAAGTAAGCTGTGGACAAGTTTTAAAGCAAGTTTTACCAATCGTGCTTGTCAGTTTGTAGTCATGTGAGAGGGTTGATCTGGACTGTAATGGGCAGAAATGGGCGATGTTGAAATGAGAGTGTTTGGCTCTGAACACAAACGTCACATCATACGTGCATCCTCCACCCAGGTCAGGAGAAACAACACACACAGGATGTGGCCCTTTCAGATGAATGCGGTTAATGATCACAGCATCAGATCAGAAGAAGTAGGAGAGAGGTTGTCTTCATGAGCTTCTTACGTACCCACTGTAATTTCATGACTATGTGCTCTTGATCACTGTAACAAACAAGATACAAGTTCACTGAAACTACCCATAAATCACTGCAAGATAAGAGCTGAAGCAGCTAGCTTCCTCCTAACTCTGCATGTTATTCAAGCATCGCTTACAGCCACCCCTCCACTTGGCTACCATCTCCACTGTCAACGTGCCTTCACAGTGGCTCCTCTGTCCTCCAAAAGATCACACCATTATGGTCCTGCTCTGATGAACCCCATTTGGACCGGACTCGGGCAAAGTGCACAAATGGGTCTTGCAGCTTCAAGAGAGTTAAGCGGACCGTTAAATAGGAGCGGGAGAGCAACTGTGGTAAACTGTGTACATTTACGAGTTTGTTTGTTCCTTAATCGGGCTCAACGAGCTTTTGTTAAACTGAAGTCATGCAGCAACTCAACACAAGAGCCCCCTTCTGAACTGTGGTGATTGGAGATGAGGGAACCATGGGAAAATCTCCAGTGAAACGAGTTACAGAGAGGTCTGCTGACACAATCCTGTACTCCTGGAAGACATGCACCAGGTATACATGCATGAATGCCTGAGCTCACGCAACAAAACTGATTCGTGCAAGAGTGTATATGCTGCATACCTGGACGTAACATTCAAAGATGTGTACCCACACACACTTGCTCACATGATGCATTGTGTAATCCTTGCAGTCAGACCACACCTGGTCTACCAATGCGACCTAGTGACATTTCGCCACTGAAAAGCCATTGTGCTGTTACAGCGTGCACAATGAAATTAAGGACAGCTCAAGAAAAAATATTGTTACGCTAACCTCCAACATACAAAAATCCCAGGTGTAAAACTTGTGCCCAGTAGGAATCATGCCAACGCAAGCGCACATAAGGGTGCAGTGAATTGCCACTCATGCTAAAACAATCACCTGTAAACTCACAAAGTACAAAGAGTGAAGTTCCCTGTCAGCATTTGTCCTGCGAGAATCAACAGCTCGCCATTCTCCACAGCTGACGGGACACCGCACAAGGCTTTTGCTGTGTGGCTTACCCTTTAACTCCACAGAGCAGCAGAGCTCCGAACAGGAAACGGCTCAGCACTGAGCAAATAGGAGCACCTGCACAGGTCAAACATTACTTACCTGTCTCCGGTAGAACTAGTGGGTGTGTGCGTGTGTGTGTCTCCTCGACTTTAGGATGTCAGGCTCTAAAAAAAAACAAACAACAAAAAACAAAAACAACACAAAAACAAACAAAAAAACCCCCCAAAAACAAAAACGCACACAGGCTGTCTTTCCGCCTTGTCAACCTAACACCCTTTACACAAATCCCCTTTTCCCCCTCAACTTATTAACTGAGCGTGCAGAGAAGTGAGAGAGAGAGAGAGAGAGAGAGAGAGAGAGCAAGAGAGCGAGAGAGAGCGAGAGAGAGAGAGCAAGAGAGCAAGAGAGAGAAAGAGAGACAGAGTGAGAGAGAAAGAGAAAGAGAGCGAGAGAGAGAGAGAGAGAGAGAGAGAGAGAGAGAGAGAGAGAGAGAGAGAGAGAGAGAGAGAAACCTTTTGACCTTTAACCAAGCCTTTAATGTTCCAATTCTTCAGTCACATCAAGATAACATTAACACAAATACTCATATACATAGTGGAAAAACACAACAATTGCCATACACAGTAAGAACAAAAGGATACAGACCTTCCCCTATGTCTGTGAATGTTCTCATTTCTCCTATTTTTCCTTTTTTCAAAAATTAAGAAGAAGCGCTTGGTCTTCCACTGTGCACAGCACATCCCCATGTCCCCACATAGAAATAAATCCTTCCAAGTTTGAAAAACATGAACTCAATTTTCAGACCGAGCAGCCACTAGACCCCTGAACATGAGCATGGCATCTGAGAGAGAAAGAGAGAGAGAGAGAGAGAGAGAGAGAGAGAGAGAGAGAGAGAGAGAGAGAGAGAGAGAGAGAGAGAGAGAGAGAGAGAGAGAGAGAGAGAGAGAGAGAGAGAGAGAGAGAGAGAGAGAGAGAGAGAGAGAGAGAGAGAGAGCGAGAGCTATACACAGCAGTGCCTTTGAGCTCTGTATCTCTGGGTTTCTGCAACTGAGGCAGGTTGCACGAGGACTCTGGCCCCGCTCCCCTTCATATCCCGGCCTTACGTAACCCAGAGGATTTGGACAGGCTGCATGGGGCTGTTCAGAGCCACAGCTCTGCCTTTTGTACAAAACCGCCATGGAACGGAGGCTGGTCCTCTGAAAGGAGGGGCAGGGGAGATGTAGTTCCTCCTTTAGAGAGTACTGAGAATTGAAAAATGTCATATTCACTTCCTCTGTGCATGCAGGTAATGACATATCGAGTTAGCGTGGGTACTGCCATTGTGACCACAGTGTTTTAATTTGGGCTCTATTAAAAACAGAAAAGCAAAAAAAACAAAGAAAAGAAAGAAAAACTTCACTGTTTTCATAATATTTCTTTGCATAATATACATAGTTGATAAAATTACAGTAAATTATTGTCAATGACAAAAATGACAAAATTCAACAAATGTTATATAATCTATTATGGAACAAATATTAAATACATCAATTTAACTCAAAGGAAAGTGAAGGCCATTCGTGATCGTCTCATGTTCTGCAAAGAAGACGGAGGCCCGGGAAAGCAAGTGAACACTTAAAGAGGTGGGAAGCTGTGTGATCTCAGCTGACAAAGTGTCCATCGGACATCAGCATCGGACACAGTCTGACTTTGTAAACACCTTCATCTACCCTTGCATCAGATGTTTGGACCGCTTTTCGGGTTGTTAGAGCGATTCCTCTGGTGGTGTTTATTGTCCGGTGAAAGTTGGGTTGTTCACGGTGGTGACGGCGTCCTTGTACAGTGGATTTGGGGCCTGTGGAGGATGAACACATAACCAACGGTTACCGGACGTGTTAATCAGTGCAGTTGCCAAACGCTGCAAGTCAGGTGACACGCCCAGCATAGATCACTTGATAAAAATATGCTTAGCTACGAAAGGATTCAGCATCCAGGTAGTACCTCTTATTCTCTTTCTTTCACTGTCTAAAGTCCAAAACTTTACCCGAGAGAAAGGGGATTCATTAATATGCATAAAATTTGATTAAAATAGTAATCTATTTTATAAGCATGTTAACTTGTTTCGGTCACATCAAGTCCAAATGAATAAACTTAACGTTTTGTCATTCATTGGCCAGACCTGAGCACCGAGTTCAACGGAATTTTGCCCTAAACTATTTCTGTTTTAGACTTTCTCTAAACCTTCGTGTTTCTCTATGAACTGGTATTAGAGTCCTTTAGTTGAACCTATCTGGCTTTCAGGGAGTATGAATGTTAAGCAGAGTGTTTAACATGTCCCCCCTGCCCCCTTTTTTTCTCCCCAATTGTACTTGGCCAATTACCCCACTCTTCCAAGCCATCCCGGTCGCTGCTCCACCCCCTCTGCCGATCTGGGGAGGGCTGCAGACTACCACATGTCTCCTCCGATACACATGGAGTCACCAGTTGCTTCTTTTCAACTGACAGTGAGGAGTTTCGCTAGGGGGACGTAGCACGTAGGAGGATCACGCTATTCCCCCCAGTTCCCCCTCCCCCCTGAACAGGCTCCCCGACCGACCAGAGGAGGCGCTAGTGCAGCGACCAGGACACGTACCCACACCCGGCTTCCCATCTGCAGACACGGCCAATTGTGTCTGTAGGACTAAGCCAGAGGTAACATGGGGATTCGAACCGGCGATCCCTGTGTTGGTAGGCAACGGAATAGACTGCCACGCTACCCGGACGCCAACCCATTTTTTTTCCTTAGGGATTCCGAGAAGAAATAAACTCACTCAGTCCTTCATTCCCTGTTGATATTTTAATATAGACAAGAAATGATTGCCTGACTCTCTCTTTTTTTTAATGATTCCCCCCCCCCTTTTCTCCCAAATTGTACTTGGCTAATTACCCCACTCTTCTGAGCCATTCTGGTCGCTGCTCCAACCCCTCTGCCGATCCGGGGAGGACTGCAGACTACCACATGCCTCCTTCGATACATGTGGAGTCACCACCTGCTTCTTTTCACCTGACAGTGAGGAGTTTCACCAGGGGGACATAGCACGTGGAAGATTCAGGCTATTCCCCCCAGTCCCCCCCCCCCTGAACAGGCACCCCAACTGACCAGAGGAGGTGCTAGCACAGCGACCAGGACACACACCCACATCTGGCTTCCCACCTGCAGACATGGCCAATTGTGTCTGTAGGGACATCTGACCAAGCAGGAGGTAACACGGGGATTTGAACCGGTGATCCCTGTGTTGGTAGGCAATGTAACAGACCGCTACGCTACCTGGACGCCCCACATAACTTTCTGATTTTATTTTTGGGATTCTCTAAAGATACTGGAAGGTGCAGTTGGGTGTTTTAGCAAGGTGTACCATTTTTCAAACTAAGAAAGCTCACATTTTCCCACTTAGCCTTCTTCTTTTCATTTTCAAATTTCCTGAGCTCTTTCAGGTCGTTCATATGGATGAGGAATTTGATGAGGAGCAGTATCAAGAGGCCAATGAGGGCCACGCCGGCGATGGAGCCTCCAATGATCGCATAGATGTTGGGCAACTCTGGACATTCTGAAACAAGGACAGTACATCGAAAGAAAGTGTTTGTTAGCAGAAGTCGGATTTGTTTACTTCTCGGCCACGGTCTACATCAGCTTTGTGCATGTCATCATTAGCTCACCTCTAGTTCGTAGGATCTCAGCTTTGTAGTTGTCTTCTCCATCCAGCTGCTCCATCTTGAATATCATCCAACAGCCCTCTTCATCCTTCTGTTTGCAGGGCTTTTTTGTCATGGTAAATGTATCCACCATCGTGTGCGTAACACTTTCTCCACAACTCTGTGTACAGTTTTTCTTGAATGGGCCGGTGTTGAAGCCTAGGCACTCGATGCATTGTCTGAAAAAGTAAGATTGATACCACAAAGTGAATGGACAAATTGCAGTTTAACATGCCACATGTTTTTCAAGCTCAAAATAGGTGCATTTTGCACACTTTGGTCTTTTGGTGCCTACGTGCTTATTGTTTGTGGTCAAAACTTGTGTGTGGAAGTTGGAAACCGATGTGTCAAGTGTTCCGATTTACGCTGAACTCTGTGACTTTTCTCCAATGGTTATTTTATCCATCTGGACCATGGGATCAGGTTACATAATACTGTAGTGAATTCAGGGGGCAGCCGGGAAGTGAACCCGGGTCGCCCACACCACGGGTGACTGTGCTAACCAGTCGACTGGCTAATGTAATCGCCCGTGGTGCGGGCGACCCGGGTTCGCGTCCCAGCTACAGCAGTTCCCGGCTGCCCCCTGAATTCGCTACAATATTAACTGGCATCGCTACCATAGGCGGAGACAGTCTCCATATACCGCTATTGACTTTTTGACTGGGTAGATTGCAGCGGCACAAACGGTCATACTCAAACAAGAAAGAGGATTGAAATGTGATAACAATGTGGCGATGCTTCGGTCGAACAAGTCATATACCAATTCTGCGATCAATATTACAGTACAACAGTGTTCCTGTATAGATTGATGTAGTTTGTAACACATTGTCTGTGTTTGAGGATTGTCATTTTTACAAGGATGGGAACTTTTACTGCTGAGCTGACGGCACACAAGCAACAATGGCTGTTACACCTTGTTTGTAGTTCTCACTACCAGAGGGAAGGACAGACCGGGGAAATCACAGAGTTCAACTTTAAGTCAGAAACAGGCTCCAAAATTGGCGTACTCTCCATGAGTTGCTTTTTTTCTTTTCTTTCATGGCTTTACTTTTCACGCATGCTAAACAAGAGTTGGGAGATTAAAAAAAAGAAAAAAAAACAAGTTTGTTAATGTTCACTCTTATGAAAGGATTTAATAATCCCCCCTTACTGTTTGGTCTGGCAGGGGTCAGGGCAGCCATGGCATATGTCGCAGAAGGGGCGCCTGTAGCCGTCCTTGCATTTGCACTGGTTACACTCACACTTGCCTCTGCCACTGCACACGGAGCCGGAGGGGGTGCGACACTGCTCATCGGAAGTCTTACAGTGACAGTCCGAGCCCTCATACCCCGGTTTGCATTCGCACTTGCCACAGCGGCACCTACCATTTCCTTGAAAGAAAAGATGGATGGAGAGAGTCAGTTTTTTTTAACCCCCCCTACCCCGCCATAATAGCCCATAAATACTTCACGCTTTCGCCTTCTCTGCAGATGCGAACCTCACCTGCACAGAGTTTATTCTGGAACCTCTCGCAGTGCTCATCGTCGCATTCGCAGTAGTCGCCGTGGTAGCTGCTGCCGCTCTCCGTGGTGTGGCATGAGCACCTGCCACACACGCAGTCACCACGGCCCTCGCACTCTGTGCCATTATCCTTCCGGCAGGAGGCCCTTAGGGAGCTTTCGTCCCTCGTCCCAATGGCGCACTCACACTTCTGCCCGACAGAGCCTTCATTACAGCTGTGGGTTGGTAAAAGACGGAGGAGACAATCGATACAAGAATTGAAAAAAAAAAGAGGCAGAAAGATTCACACACACACACACACACACACACACACACACACACACACACACACACACCATCATAATCATCAGCGGTCACTCCAAGCGAGTATGACTGTCCTCTGGAGTACCCCTGTGCGTGACTTTGTTTAATGTGGGGAGACTGGTCGACAGACAGCCACCACATGGTCCTTGACAGATCTGGATCTGGATCCAGTGGCATGGAGTCCAAGATGACTGGGGGCCCATTTCTGCTGCAGCCTTCATCCACCTTCCCAGCTGTTGTGATGCTTCTTTAAAGTCAGCCATTATCCTCCGCCTGTTCCACGGTTGAGGTCTTGGTTGGATTGCTCTTTGTCAGGGACCTCCTGACCTTGCCGCCATGGGGGACCCTACCAGGAGCATAGCTCCAGACAGCATTGCTCTTGGGATCTCAGGACCACGCAAGCTTCTCCACCAGGGCAAGGTGGCAATCTATGGAGAACACACACACACACACAAACACACCGTAACACTTCGAAAACCTTTCGTCAGGCTTACCTGCACATGCCACAGCTGACCCTGCCCTTGCCGTTGCAATAAGGGTGGTTCTCAATGGGGGGGTCGTTGCACTCACACTCGCAATTTGTCGACAAGGTCACACTCAGCGTGTCTTTAATGCCAAGCGGGCGGATGATGAAAGACATGTCCTTCATGCACTCTTCGGCCGTCACGGTGACATTAAAAGCGATCTGGGGGAGCAGGGGCAAAGATAAAGTAGTCAAGTGGGGGAAATCTCTAGAGTATATTTTACTGGGGTTAAAAATAAAATACTGAATTTGACCATTATGTAGAAATAATTTCCGGTTCTGGCAAAAGCAAAGAATGTATGCACAGTTTGTATGTGGGGTATTTGACGTTACTAGAGTTACACGGGACATCTTCTAAACTTTAGGTGGAAATACAATGGAAGCTGACCACTGGCACGATATTCTGTTGCTCATAAGTTGGTGTCTAGACAGCACGGTCATCTCCCTACTATTTTTAATAGGTCCATTACCAGACAACTAGAGAAGACTTTATCCTTTTGGGTCTGAAGCTTACAGACTGTCTGTCATGAATGAGGCAGCACATAGGGGCCATCGATACAGTAGTAACGGCATAATGTGGGATGATACAATAGAGAAATACTACAAGTAGTGACCCCAACTCAAGCCTCGGTATTTATATCTGGTGATCATTGGTCTGACCGGGACAATGTGAATGGAGCACCCTTAGGCACTTTTGGAATGGCATGTTCAACAAGAACAGCCTGGCCTTCTCAGGGGAAAGGCAATGAGGGCAAAGGGGAGCAAGCAATGGCAAGGAGACAGCCATTCCTTTATTGTTCTGCACAGTTTTGATTTTCTTCATGTAAAGATTAAGTTAAAAACAAATTCATTTTGATGAAGGTCGCCGCCTGATCCTTACAAATAAAAGTAATACAATACACGTGCGGATTATACAATGTACATACATGAATGAGAGGGAGGACAGTGGAATGATGAGGGTGCAAGGAGTAGAGGTGATGAAGGTGGATGAGTTTAAATACTTGGGGTCAACTGTTCAAAGTAATAGGGAGTCCAGAAAAGAGGTGAAGAAGAGAGTGCAGGCAGGGTGGAGTGGGTGGAGAAGAGTATCAGGAGTGATTTGCGACAGAAGGGTATCAGCAAGAGTTAAAGGGAAGACTTACAAGATGGTAGTGAGACCAGCTATGTTATATGGTTTGGAGACGGTGGCAGTGACGAAAAGACAGGAGGTGCAGCTGGAGGTGGCAGAGTTGAAGATGTTAAGATTTTCATTGGGAGTGACGATGAAGGACATGATTAGGAATGAGTATATTAGAGGGAAAGCTCAGGTTGGACGGTTTGGAGACAAAGCAAGAGAGGCGAGATTGAGATGGTTTGGACATGTGTGGAGGAGCGATGCTGGGTATATTGGGATAAGGATGCTGAATATGGAGCTGCCAACCAACAGGAAAAGAGGAAGGCCAAAGAGGAGCTTTATGGATGTGGCGAGGGAGGACATGCAGGTGGCTGGTGTGACAGAGGAAGATTCAGAGGACAGGAAGAAATGGAAACGGATGATCCGCTGTGGTGACCCCTAACGGGAGCAGACAAAAGTAGTAGTAGTAGTAGTAGTAGTAGTAGTTGTAGTAGAAGCAGTGGTAGTAGTAGTAGTTGTAGTAGCAGCAGTAGTAGTTGTAGTAGTAGTAGTAATAGTAGTAGTAGTAGCAGCAGCAGCAGTGGTAGTAGTAGTAGTAGTAGTAGTAGTAGTAGAAGCAGCAGTAGTAGTAGTAGTAGTAGTAGTAGTAGCAGTAGTAGCATCAGCAGCAGCAGTGGTAGTAGTAGTAGTAATAGTAGCAGTGGTGGTAGTAGTAGTAGTAGTAGCAGTGGTGGTAGTAGATTACACAGTACAACAGTTTTGAACAATGTCTTCATTCTGCGGTGGGCACTGATAGCTCATAACATATGGGGTCACTCCTTCCATTGTGGCTGACACAATGTAATATATTACAGTGATTACACTTAAATTCAGTGTGTTGATTCAAAATAACTGATATGTAAATAAAGTTAAAACCCATGGCGTTTTCTTACCAAAGTATAGCCTAAATTCTTTTTTCCATTTAGCCCCGATGATAAAACCTTTGCTGTTATAAAGTCAAATAAATTCCCTCACATGTCAAAGTAGGCCTGGTTAACGTAGGCTGACCCCTCAACAAGTCCCCTGTTGTCTGGCGATTTAATGTATGTATTATTGATTTTGCATGATTTTAATATAATAATGCTAGTATCATCAAAAATAACATCTAATGTAATATCGACTCTGTCTCAGGAAAAGACTTGTTTTGATGCCAAGAAGATATGATAAGCCTCAATGTCCTGGGTAGGTCACAGTAGAGAGAGGAGAACAGGACATCTGCTGGGCAGAAAGGACTTCTTCCAATACAAACGGCATCTTAAAACGCCAAAGGTTCACACATACTGAGATCTTGACTATGAAACAATCACATACAGACTTTTTAACTGACCTCCTCTCCCACGCCCACTTTGTCACAGACCCCTTTGGTATCCCCTGCTGGTCCTCCGTGTTTACATATGGGGGTGTAGGTGACGCTGACGGTGTCCGGGACATCATCATGGGCTACTGTTACTTTAGAGGACAACCTCTGCAAGGGGTCGACAAAACGTAAGCAGCTTTCTCAGAATCACATACAACGCTGATAGCAGATATGCACTGAGATTACAGCCAAACAGGCATGTGGCCACAGTGGCATGAAGTGCAATATTTCATTACTTACATTATAGGCACTTTCAATCAATCCAACAACATTACTCGAATCAGATGTCAGCACTCCCACTTCTGATTTTGGAATCATTGTACTGAGTTGCTGTCATAAACAATAAAATGAGGACAACAGCCCCCTCAATGATTAAGTGTTGCTCAGTAAATGACAAAAAGAAAATGGAGAGCAAGTACAAAAAGTGACAGAAAGCAGCTTATTTATTTACCTTGTACACGTCCGCCACTTCTTTTGTCACTGCAAAGATGGGTTGAATGTTGTTTTTTTGCAGCTGTGTGGTCAACTGACCGACAGATGGGTAGTCCTGCACACAGAGACGTTCAATTTAACAGTCACAGAAAGAGAAATAATTCCAAGTGAAAAGTGTCTTTCTTAAGCACATCCACTGATGCCTTTAGATGTGGACAGGACTCAAACCATTTTGCCAGCATGTGTCAAGAGCCTCAGTAGAAGATAGAAAGTCTCTGTGCATGGTTTCTCAAGTTATTATTATTGTAATTATTTTATTTCCCCCTTTTTCTTCCTAATTGTACTTGGCCAATTACCCTATTTTCCGAGCATTCCCGGTCGCTGCTCCACCCCCTCTGCCGATCCGGGGAGGGCTGCAGACTACTACATGCCCCCTCCGATACATGTGGAGTCGCCAGCCGCTTCTTTCCATCTGACAGTGAGGAGTTTTGCCGGGGGATGTTGCACGTGGGAGGATCATGCTATTCCCCCAGTTCCCCCTCCCCCCTGAACAGGTGCCCCGGCCGACCAGAGGAGGCGCTACTGCAGCGACCAGGAGACATACCGAAATCCGGCTTCCCACCTGCAGACATGGCCAATTGTGTCTGTAGGGATGCCTGACCAAGCCGGAGTAACACGGGGATTTGAACCGGTGATCCCCGTGTTGGTAGGCAACGGAATAGACTGCTACACTACCCTGATGCCCTTATCAAGTTATTTTCCCTTTGTGGTGAAAGGTCATGTGACTTCATAAGGTTAACACTCTTTATCCATTCCATCCAAACTGCTTAACCTGCTCTCAGGGTCACGGGGATGCTGGAGCCTATCCCAGCAGTCATTGGGGGGCAGGCGGGGAACACTCTGGACAGGCTGCCAGGCCATCACAGGGCCCCCCCCCCCACACACACACACACACACACACAGACACACACATTCACACCTAGGGACAATTTAGTATGGCCTATTCACCTGGCCTACATGTCTTTGGACTGTGGGAGGAAACTGGAGCACCCAGAGGAAACCTCATACCCTTTAGCTCAACTTCCCAATTGCATGTGTTTTGTTTGTCCCATCACTTAACTATTACTTCTTCTATTCATCTGTATTTGTTGACTGGATCAAAGCAAATGCAATTAGTGATGAAGGCACTCCGAAAAATTAATTACAAAGTTTTACTGACTAAATAGTATAATAGATATTGTAAAGTGTAATGTATAGTAAAGTGTACATTGTCATTCACTTGAAAAACAACATTTCAGTTAAGTTTAGATTCACAATCTGGCAGCACAAATTTGTTCTGATCAACTTTTGAACTGATGTAGCCTAAGAATAGGTAATACTGAAGTGGTTTGAGCAAATAGTGACACATTTCACTGCAATCCTATTGCTTGTAAAACAGCCTTCACACATATGCAAATAAAATCCCATCCCATACCATCTCATTACTCTTGGCATACAGCTGATTATTCAGGTGGCATCGCTCATCATTGGGTTCCAGTATGCCAGCCAGTTTGCCGTCCCCAGCCATGTGGAAACCAGCATCGGTGGTCAGCACAATCAACCGAGTGCTGCTGTTCCTCCAACCTATTTGGCTCTATACAAAATGTGATTAGGAGTAACAAGTGGGTACAAGAGCTCAGATGGAAACTGTCTATTAAGTTCGAGTTGTAACCAGCCAACCCCACACTTTGTCTAAAGGTGTTTAGAGGACACACCGCCACCGGTCTCTTACCCCACAGACAGCAGCTTGCATCATGGCGTCGAAACTCCCTTCAGGAGGGTCCAAGTTACCGGAGATAAACTGCCTGCTTACTTCTCTTTGGAACAAATTGTCATCGGCTGTCATGCTGAGTACATGCCTGTAGCCAAAAGCAGGCTGGCAATACAGCTCTTTCGCATCACAGGGCTTCTCTAGTTTCTCCTTGTTGGTGTTGGTGAAGGGCAAAACTGTCTTATCCACAAAAGAACCAAACCCTGCCATGTCCAGAAGCAACTGTTAGTCTGTGATTCTCGAAATGATCCTTTCAAACACTAAGTTGATAAGAAAACACTTGTGTAAAAAAATACTGTAAATACACGCCTAACATTTCAGAATAATGCTGTCTCAAAGAAGGGGCTAAGAATGTTATTTTTACCATCCAGTTTAAAACAGACTGCTGAGAATTGCCTGTTACCTATTTGAGCATGTTCGGTGATCCTCTTGAGAGCAGTTAAAAGATGGCTCCCCAATTGTCTGACATTTCGCAGGTCATCCTCCATGGAGTAAGACAAGTCCATCAGGTAGTAGAGATCAACTGGATAGCCCTGGACCCTTTTAAAACGCAGGGTAAATGTGGTTGGCAGCCCTGTAAAAAGGACAACAGGCCGCAGTTGGATGATATGGGTATGTAAATGTGATAAGCTCAACAGCAGTTTATATATAGCAGCACAAAGTGAAAAGACCGTTAATATGAGAGAAGAGGTAGCAACCAGAGGCATCATTTACACTCCACTGCTCTGAAGGCCCGTTGTTCTGAAAATACACAGTCCCTGCAGTTTTTTTGCCCTTAATGTCGTAGTGTATTTTGATGTGCAAACACAACGATACCGTGTACTACTAATTCACATGAATAGGAGGTGTAACATTAAAGCACTTGTGAGAATGTCATCTCTACTTCACCAGCGTTATCAGCTTTCTTGCATTTTGGGTAGCACGGCGGCCCAGTGGGTAGCACTGTTGCCTCACAGCAAGAAGGTCCTGGGTTCGAACTCCAGGACATCCCAGGTCCTTTCTGTGTGGAGTTTGCATATTCTCCCCGTGTCTGCGTGGGTTTCCACCGGGTGCGGCGGTTTCCTCCCACCAGGGTTAATACTCCTGTCTGTGTCCCTGACCAGTGCAATAGAAAAGAAGAACTGGAGTTCCTCCCGGGGTGCTGTACTGCGACTGCCCACTGCTCCTACCTACATGGCTAGGGTGGGTTAAATGCAGAGGATGAATTTCCCCAAGGGGATTGATAAAAAGTATATCTTATCTTAATCATCTCTGGCAAATTTAGATTATTTATTCATAACAAGAATGGTTGCAACTTGCAACTTGCTAGTGTTGTATTGGACTCTGTTTCCCTGTCAAGATCTGTTTCCTCCTATGGAAACAGGTTAGCTATCAGTTACGATTAGGTTAAAGTAAGCGTTAGTTTAAGGTTAGGGTTAGGCTGAGGTTAGTTTAAGGTTACTCAAGCGTCCCAGTGTTGTATCGAACTCTGGCTAGGGGGAAATAGATCCCAATGGGGAAAGAGGGTTCAATACAACACTGGCAGTCACTGAACCAACAACTGCAGGGAGACTGTGCATTTTCGGAGCGACAAGCATTTGTTTTCGGAATAACAGGCTGTCGGACAAATGGGCTTTCAGTCCAATGGGACATTTTTCTGACTATTGGGGTTTCGGAACAATGGGCGTTCAGAACAATGACATGGCACTTTTTGAAAACCTTTAGTTATTTGAACTTAATAATGAATAAAATCCTGTTGGTACATATCATGTCATTAAGAGAGAGACCCAACATGCTTACTGATTGGTAAATCTAAATCGAAACACTTAGGTTGCTGCTGTGCGCTCTTTTATGTATGATGACGCAATAATGTAGCTTTAGTATAGACACGACCCCCCGTTAGAGTGATTTCTCTGCAGTTCTTGTCAGTTCTGCAAGTTTGCTGGCAGCAATCAAAAGGAAAAGGAAGAAACAAAGTTTATGAGTGGCCGCATGCAGCTCATGAGACCTGTTAATAAAATAAAAAATTGAAGCACATCTGATTATATTTGCCTGACCAGTTGCCATGGTATTATGATAATTCTAAAATTATAGAAGTAGGAAGCTCATTGAATGCAGCAAAATATTTATTAGGGCTATAGTAGTGTACTACTGTACTGTCACTAATAAACATTTTGTTGCATTCAAGGAGCTTCCTACTTCAATATTTTTTCATTATTTGGGGCCAGTTTGAAGGCCCTTCTCCAACTGTTTTTTGTGATTATGATAATTATTATACTGTGAAGATGGCTGTAGCAATCACTCTGCTCTAGTGAAAATGCACATGACCTGATGGTCAGTGAATTTATGTCCATAGTGCCATTTCATAGGTCATTTTCAAAACTGAATAAAGTTGTTATAACCTGTACATCAATCAGTCAAGTTGCATTTTATACAGCGCTTTTCCAGCTCACACAGTAAAAAGCTGAGTGTTAATTTAACTCCGACAGTGTACAAATGGACCCAAAAGGATCCATTTGTACACTCTCAGAGTTAAATTAACACTCAAGAAGTTAAATTAACACTCAGGATTTTACTGTGCACTTTATTTTAAGCGGTAATGTCACGGCCAGAGAATGATAATTTCCAGTCGAGGTTATGCTGTCATGGAACAATTTCACCATCAAATATAGCCTATATAGGTGGCCTATACGATTCCATGTTTTTTTCCCTTGTTATGGGACCATGATACATATCCAAACTGTACCGCATGTGAGCAAAACACTGGGACTGGGTCTCTTGTACCAGATGGTCTAAACATAACCTTTGAGGGATGGCCCCCAGTACAAAAATAAAAAAGCCCCCCCCCCCAATAAAAAAGATTGTACAGCTTACACCTTGACTTGAAGCCATGTTATGTGGTATTGCCACACCAGAGAAATGAAACCACTTGATTTCAAGGGAAACCCTGGACAGTACTGATGACCATTGTTGGTTGTCGCTACCTTCTTAGCCTGTCCTGCACTCACCAGGTCGCAGTTTCAGTTCGATCTTCTGAGGGAAGAGCTGGACAGGCTCCCTCTGCTTCGCCTGCTCCTGCACGAAGGTCGTGGAAAGAGGTACCTCCTTAAGTACCCTGAAGTAATTCCCGGGAGAAATGATATCCTCCTGCTTGCAGCCTCTCTCCATCAACTGGGATTTGGTGTCACAGCGGGCCGCTTCCTGTTCCCCTGGCCTGGTGAAATTCTGACGATATGAAGATATGGGAAAGCAGCAACAGAATTTGAGGTGATGTTGAGATTAATGTTTCAGCTGTGTGTTGTTCTAAGTTTAATGGATAACGTATGAATAAGCTCAAATAAAAAGGACACTTAAACAGCAACTACTTACACCCTATACCATTTTAGTGTGTTTGCTGCGAGCTTAAAAACCATGTAAAGGTTAAAAACATAGCAGGCCAGTCTTAGTACTCTGTGATGTTAGCATAGCACAGCACAGCTGCAGATGTCTTGATATATGATCAATAATGCAGGTAAGGAAATCCCAGAAAGTTGAATCAGTTCAACTGGACACAACGTTTATTGGGAGAAATGTTTCATCACTCATTTAAGTGACTTCATCATTCTCAACTACTACTACTAATACTTTTGTCTGCTCCCGTTAGGGGTCGCCACAGTGGATCATCTGTTTCCATCTCTTCCTGTCTTCTGTAACTTCCTCTGTCATGCCAGCCACCTCAATGTCCTCCCTCACCACACACAAAAACCTCCTCTTTGGCCTTCCTCTTTTCCTCTTGGCTGGCAGCTCCATACCCAGCATCTCTCCTCCGCACATGTCCAAACCATCTCAATCTTGCCTCTCTTGTTTTGTCTCCAAACCATCAAACCTGAGCTGTCCCTCTAATATACTTGTTCCTAACCCTGTCCTTCTTCATTACTCCCAACGAAAATCTTAGCCATCTTCAACTCTGCCACCTCTAGATCCGCCTCCTGTCTTTTCATTAGTACCACTGTCTCCAAATTATACAACATAGCTGGTCTCACATGGAAACCTCTTTTAAACCTTCCCTTTAACTCTTGCTACTTCCCTTCTGTTGCAAATCACTCCTGACACTCTTCTCCACCCACTCCACCCTGCTTGCACTCTCTTCTTCACCTCTCTTCCACACTCTCCATTACTTTGAACAGTTAACCCCAAGTATTTAAACTCATCCACCTTTGTCACCTCTACTCCTTGCATCCTCACCATTCTGCTTTCCCCCTCTCATTCATGCATATGTATTTTGTCTTGCTCCTACTGACTTTCATTCGTCTTCTCTCCATTGCATACCTCCACCTCTCCACGCTCCCCTCAACCTGCTCCCTACTCTTGCTACAGATCACAATGTCATCCGCGAACATCATAATCCACGGAGACTCCTGCCTGATCTTGTCCGTCAACCTGTCCATCACCACTGCAACCAAGAAAGGGCTCAGAGCCGATCCTTGATGTAATGCAAGCTCCACCTTGAACACATCCATCATTCCTACCACACACTTCACCACTGTCACACTGCTCTCATACATATCCTGCACTACTCTTACATACTTCTCTGCCACTACCGACTTCCTCATACAGTACCACACCTCCTCTCTCGGCCCCCTGTCATATGCTTTCTCTAAATCCACAAAGACACAATGTAACTCCTTCTGGCCTTCTCTATACTTCTCAATCAACATTCTCAAAGCAAGCATCGCATCTGTAGTGCTCTTTCCTGGCATGAAACCATACTGCTGCTCGCTAATCATCACCTCTCCTCTTAACCTAGCTTCCACAACTCTTTCCCATATCTTCATGCTCTGGCTGGTCAACTTTATACCTCTGTAGTTACTACAGATTTGCACATCATCCTTATTCTTGAACATTGGTAGCAGTATGCTTCTTCTCCACTCCTCAGGCATCCTCTCACTTTCTAAGACTGTGTTAAACAATCTAGTTAAAAACTCCACTGCCATCTCTCCTAAACACCTCCATGATGCCACAGGTATTTCATCTGGACCAACTGTCTTTCCACTCTTCATCCTCTTCATAGCTGCCCTCACTTACTCCTGGTTAATCCACCACACTTGCTGAGTCACTATCCCCATATCCTCCAACCTTCTCTCTCTCATATGATGAATGAACTCCTATTCATAAAGTAAAAAAAACCTAGATTTTTCCAGATCTGCCACCCAGTATCTCACTGAAACCTGGCTTAGTGAGCATATAACAGAGCATATGACAGTACACTTCATCTGCTATAGTTCCAACTCCTCTGGGTGGACCGCGAAACGGAGCTATCGGGATTAACACAGGGTGGTGGCATATGTTCTACATAAATGAAAGTTGGTGTACGGATGTCACAGTGTTGAAGAAATCATGCAGTTCTCATTTAGAGACCTTTTTCATTGACTGTAAACCATTCTATTGACTGCAGGAATTTTCATAATTTATTCTGGTCGGTGTCTATAGCCCACCCCAGGCCTGTGTTAAAGAGGCATCAAAACACCTGGCTGATCAAATTACAAACATGGAGCACAAATATCCAGACTCCCTACTCATTAGCCGTGGGGATTTTAATAGAGCAAACCTCAGCAACGAACTGCCAAAATACAGACAGCATGTTAAATGTCCCACCAGGGACACAAACACCCTGGATCATTGCTACACAATATTAAAGAACCCCTATCGCTCTGTCCCCCGTGCAGCCCTGGGACTCTCTGATTACTGTCTGATTCATCTTATCCCAACCTACAGGCAAAAACTAAAATCTGCAAAGCCTGTGATTAAAACTATGAGGAAATGGACCAACGAGTCAAAACTGGAGCTCCAGCTGCCTCGACTGCACTGACTGGAGTGTTTTTGAGGCTGCATCTACAGACCTGGATGAACTTACTGACACTGTGACATCTTACATCAGCTTTTGTGAGGACATGTGTGTGCCCACCAACATTTTCTGTACCTTCAACAACAATAAGCCCTAGTTCACAACAAAACTCAGGCAGCTTTGTCAGGCCAAAGAGGACACCTACAGCAGTGGAGATAGGATCCAGTACAACAAAGCCAGAAATGCACTCAAAAATGAGATCAGAGTGGCAAAAAGGTGCTACTCTGAAAAGTTGAAAAACGGGTTTTCTGCCAATGACCTAGCATCAGTCTGGAGAGGTTTGAAAGACATTACCAACTAGAGGATGACCTAAATGGATTTTACTGTAGGTTTTAAAAGCCAACTTTCACACCCCACACCCTCTCCAGCCACAACACACAACCAATGGCACTCCCTGCTAGCCACTCTCCCCTCCCCACTGAACCCCCACCCACACTCAGGATCGGTGTTGAGGGTGTTGAGGACGTGCACCAGCTCTTTCGGAGACAGAAGCAGGAAGGCACCGGGCCCAGGTGGCATGTCACCCTCCTGTCTGAAAGTCTGTGCTGACCAGCTGGCCCCCATTTTCACACTGATCTTCAACAAATCACTCGAACTCTGTGAAGTCCTCTCCAGCTTCAAGAGCTCCACTATCATCCTGGCCCCCAAGAAACCCTGTATCACAGGATTAAATGACTACAGGCCCATTGCCCTAATGTCTGTGGTCATAAAATCCTTTGAGAGACTGGTGTTGGCTTACCTGAATGAAAATCACAGGCCTCCTACTCGACCCCCTGCGGTTTGTCTACTGAGCAAGCAGGTCGGTGGAGGATGCAGTTAACATGGGATTGCACTACATCCTGCAACACCTCGACTCCCCAGGGACATACATAAGGGTCCTGTTTGTGGACTTCAGCTCAGTGTTCAACACCATTATCTCAGATATCCTCCACTCCAAACTCTCCCAGCTCACTGCACCAGCCTCCATCTGCCAGTGGTTTAAAAATGTCCTGACAGACAGGAGGTAGCTAGTGAGGCTGGGGAAAATCCACATCCAGCACCCAGACAATCAGCACGGGAGGCCCCCAGGGATATGTTCTCTCCCCTCTATTCTTCTCCCTCTACACAAATGACGGCACCTCAGGTGACCCATCTGTTAAATTCCTGAAGTTTGCGGACGACACAACCATCATTGGCCTTATCCGGGATAGTGATGTCTGCATATAGATGGGAGGTTGAACAGCTGGCCCTCTAGTGTGGCCATTACAACCTGGAGCTGAACACACTCAAATGAGTGGTGATGACAGTGGAATTCAGGAGCCCCCCAACACTACTTTCCCTCACCATAGTCAACAGCATGGTGTCTCTGTGGTGAAAACTTACAGATTTTTGGGTTCCACTATCTCCCAGGGCCTAAGGTGGGCATCCAACATAGACACAATCATCAAAAAGTCCCAGCAGAGAATGTACTTCGTCCGCCAGCTCAAGAAGTTCAACCTGCCTCAGGAACTGCTGATTCAGTTCTTCACTGCAATAATCCAGTCTGTCCTCTGCACATTCATCACTGTCTGGTTTGGATCGGCCACCAAACAGGGCAGGGACAGACTACCATGGACGTTTAAGTCTGCAGAGAAAGTCATTGGTGCCAATTTGCCCTCCATCCAGGATGGCGACAGAATACATCTGTCGCCATTTTACAATGCTGTGATTGCAACTATTCCAAAATCTTCTGTGAATAGTACACATTGTCATTGTAACTCTAGTTAATGGTCACGGAAATTTGCATATGAATCGTTGTTTTCGATCGTTATGCAACGGTGCTCTTTATAAGGGTGGGGATACCTGCAGTCAGTTGAGAGATGAAACGTTTCTCCCAATAAACGTTGTGTCCAGATGAACCGATTCAACTCTCTAGGGCAACTGCAGATACTAACATTAATAATGGGTCTGATTGATTTAGATGTACCAGCACATCTCTCAGCATCAACAGACAGACAGACAGCACTAACAATTGTTAATAGTACTGTCAATGCTGGTTCATTGACAGTATTAGATATAGTATAATACTATACATATGCATATGCATCACATGCATATGTATAGCACTGTATTAATATTTGTTATAAAAAAGCCCTATTATGTACTTTGGTTTTAAGAGTTGCAGCAAGTTCTTGAAGTTCAAGCAGCAAGACAGTAATTCCCCCAGCAGTAAGCATGGACACACACACACTGTATTCTTATTTTCGTATCTCTTACCAGAAACATTGTTATTTTTTGCACCTCTGTCACACACATACTTGAAGAGCGACACAGATGTCGGTCGTCTTCACACTTTGCTCTCACTGTGCATATGTACATGACATGCAAACTTCCTTTCTCATGCACCCCTTTCTCACTCACGCTTTTCTCACCAGTTGATTGCACCACACACAGTATGGCCCTGATCTGATACAATCCCCGCAGGTGGTGATCACTGTCTTGGAACATAATTCTTCCCCACTGGAAAATCCTACACGTGGGAAAAACATACAGTACTCCTGATTAAGATATGATATGACATGATATGATATTGTAACAGTGTAACAAGCACAGATGTGTAGACTTGCTAGTCGTTGACTAACCAGTCAACTAAAGGGTCTGACCCGTTAACCAAGGGCTAGTGAGACTACACATCTGTGGTCATTACGCTGCTACAATATGATATAATATGAGACATTAAAGCAGAGGTTATCTTTGACAAGTTTGGAGTGACTGGAGGTTCTCATAATTTTCTGGTTTTGGTTGGTTTTTTTTGAGAGGGAGCTGCACGTAATGAAACTCGGTTCATGATGCCTGTTTCAATTGAAATGTGACATTTTACAATGGGCAAGATTTAATTTCCTCACAACCAAGACTGAAGTTTTCTTTGTCGTCTTGGAGAGAGGAGCAATGGTGGGCGCAGGGCGTCAACAGCAGGGAACATTTTTTTGTTGTTGTTTTTTTTCCCCCTTTTTCTCCCTAATTGTATCCGGCCAATTACCCCACTCTTTTGAGTCATCCCGGTCACTGCTCCACCCCCTCTGCCGATCCGGGGAGGGCTGCAGACTACCACATGCCTCCTTCGATACATGTGGAGTCACCAGCCACTTCTTTTCACCTGACAGTCAGGAGTTTCACTGGGGGGATATAGTGTGTGTGAGGATCACGCTGTTTCCCCCAGTTCCCCCTCCCCCGCGAACAGGCGCCCTGAACAACCAGAGGGGGTGGTAGTGCAGCGACCAGGAGACATACCCACATCCGGCTTCCCACCCACAGACACGGCCATTTGTGTCTGTAGGGATGCCCGACCAAACAGGAGGTAACACGGGGATTCGAACCGGCAATCCATGTGTTGGTAGGCAACAGAATAGACTGCTACGCTACCCGGACGCCTCAACAAAGGGGAACATTAAAATGAATTCAAAGGGGCCTCACATGCCTGACATAAGGTTTGGCTTTATCTACTGTAGTTACTTTTTTAAATAAAGGAGTTTTTCAGTCTGTGTGATTCGCCCCACCATATATCTTTATTGTACATATCGCCAATGTAACATATGTCATATAAGCTCATGAGGGTGTGGTACTCAACCTGCATGTCACCTACAGAATAATAAATGATAGCTGTCATCCATTTATCCCTCCATCTATCCACCCATTTGTCTTCATCCATTTATTTATTTTTTGGGGTCACAGGGGGCCGGAGCATGTCAAAGCATGCTTTGGGCAAAATGCACAAATGGACAGGTTGCCATTGCATTGCAGGGCCACTAAACAGACACACAGCCCCTCAGGCTCACATGGGGCAATTTTGAGACTCAAATCAATACGTGTTTTTGAATGTTGTGAGAAGGAAAACGATGCAAACACCAGCGTAAACTTCAGACAGAAGGGCCAAAGTTGAACCCGAGATTCCTCACCATCAGGCAACAGTGCTAACCAGTAAGCCACTGTGTGAAACCCAAATATAATGATAATGATGTAGTTATGCCACAAAATGAAGAGATAATGTCCAGTTTTTTCACATTATCAACAACAATAAACAAGTCTTAACTTACCACTTCGACCTCTCAGAAAAAGAAGAAGGAAGAGCAGGCATCTATCCATTTCCTGGTGAGAGAGGACATTTTCACTAGAAATAGCATAACCCGTAACTGGACTGCATTTATATAGCACTTTTCTAGCTGCAACAGCCACTCAAAGCATTTTGCAACCAATGAATGCCTCACATTCAGCCTTGCACACTCACACACCGACGGCGGCGTCAGCCATGTAAGGCTCATCGGAAGTAGTTAGGGGCTAGGTGTGTTGCTCAAGGACACCTCGGCATTTTTGCAAGGAGGAGCCAAGGATCAAACCGGCAACCCTTCAGTAACTAGATGACCTGCTCTACCTCTGAGCCACTGTCACCCATGACATGGCAGTAGATTTGACTCATATAAACCCTCTGCAACGTGGTTTAAAGCCTCAGAAATGGGTAATCTTAACTTGTTGAAGGTGCCTGCCCATTTTGGTTTGATATTTTGATGCAATTTGTTCAATCTGTGTTACGTACATGTTAATAGTTAGAAAATACAGGAAATGCTCCCCATTATGACTGGGTCAACTGACTTTTGCTTGGTTTGTCAAACATGATTTTACCCCCACCCCTTCCAAACAAAGAGGATTTTCTGCTATCAAGTAAACAAGTAGTAACACAGAGATGGGAAACTGGGTTACAGAAATGGATATCAGTCAAAATTAACAAAATAATAAAATCAAAATTGATCACTGATAAGTAAATGCTGTAAGGATTGACAATAATACCCACCAACTCTCTGACAAAGCTATGACAGAGGGATTTAGAGACAAACATAGAAAAACAGAACTACTCGAGCTACACCGGA